>NW_024423786.1:22040144-22199361 GCF_017311325.1 Ursus maritimus
CCAATGCTTCAAATAATCACTTTGTTGGAAAAAGTTTCGTTAAAAGATTCCCTTTAAACACTGGTTCTGAACCATTAGGAAATACCCTGTGGCTTTTTAGAAATACCAATACCAATACCAATGCCTTTTAGAAATACCTACAATACCTATATACCGGCTGAATCAGAATCTCTGAGCCTGGCATCCCTATTTTCAAAAGTCTACCACAGTGAAAATAAAAAGCTCACCAAATGTTTGTAGAATGAATGTGTGAACGTAATGAACAAATGAGCAAGGGAGAGAATCCTACAATGAAATGCAATATGTCTTATAATCAGCTTGAGGCAAAACACGTTAATTATGTCCCTGATTTTATAGTTTAAAAAGTAGATTGACACAATCAAAGAGAATGCTTGGAGCAGCTGCACAAAAGAAAGAGTTATGTGTGGTTGTATCAAAAATACAGCCGCTTGTTTGCTTGGTGTTTGTGCTTTCTTCGGTTAGTCTGATCATTGTTGGCAAACCAGCTGCTGTCGGTGAAAAAGTGGCATTACTAACAATAAACATGGAACTGTGTAAAACTGCTGTGGCGAGACACGGACATTTGCTTCCGTGGATGAAAATGCCTCCTCTTACTAGCTGCTGCGTTTGCTTTGATTGGTTTTCTTGGATACTCATTGCCTTCGCAGAAGATGGAGCTGCTGACAGACAGGAACGCTTCCCCACCACTATACTTGGGAGCATTTCCTTCTTTCTCTCCTGATAAAGTTCTTTTGAGTTTTTGAGTTTCATTACAATTGGCATGCAGACACTCTTTTTCAAGCACTTCATCCACCAAGTACTGCAAGTCAAAAATAAAGATGCTTGATGAAAGAATTCATGAAGGAAAGAGCTTTATATAGACTGCCTTAGCCTCAGTTAACCTTAGAAGGTCAGGGAGGAAAAAGTTCACATAATCACTAATCACAACTCTGTACTGCAAAGATAAATTGATATGCCCTGGCAGCGTAGCTCAAAACTACGGGTTGGGAGAGACTGAATATTTTAAGGCTTAGCAGCATATGAATTTCAGAAATGGAGGTCCCTAAGGAAATAAGCAATGAATTAAAAGGATTTTCAGTTGAAATATAACATAGTATATCGGAAGAAGAAAAAAATTGGTTTCATTTTTATTGAAAGTGAGTAAGTTAGTCTGCTAGAGAAATCGAGAAATAAGGAAAAAATAAAAGTAGTGAATTAAACCGGATTCATAAATCACTCTTTTAAAATGACTCCGTATGAATGAGTGAAAATGGGAAAGGTTCTGAAGAAACGCACAAGGCTGTTAGGAACATGGGGACTCCGAAAGGGATCACGACACATCACCATCAGGGGTTCACAGGGTCAAATGTCTACAGGGCCTCTCAATGAAGGGGTTTGTGTATAAGATAAAAGGGAGAGCAGGAAACTTAGGCAAATGGATATGAATACATATTTTAGAAAGGATCCATCACTTAGTGTCAGTAGTGTTGCCATGTTGGATATAAGCCCACAGCCACTGATCTTTTAAAAGAAGTTAGAAACGCAGATTTTTTCATCGTAAAGGTCTCCCAGTTTAAAATGTTGAAAACAAAATCGAAATTTTAAATACCAGATTAAACCACAAAACATGTCTGTGAGTTGGATGGTCCATGGGCTACCATTTGAGAATTTGGAGTATGGATCGTTATGTATAGTCATTGTACCCTTCCAGAACTGGGTTTTTAATCCCATCCACCACACACCAGCTGTGAAGGAGAAATGAACAACTTAAATGTTCAGAACAGTTGGCTTATCCATAGCAGGAAAATGCTAACACCTTCCTCCCTGGGGTTACCTATGTGCCCCTGATCCATGAAAAGGACCATGAATCCAAGAAAAGCAAATACTCTTCCAAAATTTCAAAATATGAAAGAATCTTTTAACATAAGAATATATGAAATAAAATATACAAAATGGGAAATTTTGAACATGATTTACCATATCATGATAAAATAGCTCAAACTGTGTCACATTAGGAATGTAAGTGCAACAAAATTTACCCTCTCTCCCCAAGAAAACTCAGAAGTTAGCTATGCTTAGAGTGGTGTTTCTCAATTTTTCTTCATAGTCGCTCCCACCAAGGACCCATTCTAGACATTTTATTGTTCCTAATCACCACTCTCCAAAAATCTATACATACATGATACACTGCATATCTTGTATAGTACTGTATGTGTGTTGCCTGACCTTACATACAAAAAGAGTAAGTATCTTCATGGATTGAATAATTAATATTGTCTAAAATGTCCATACTACCCAAAGCCATCTAATACATTCAATGCAATTTTATCAGAACACCAATGGCATTCTTTTTTTATTTTTAAAAGATTTTTATTTATTTATATGGAGAGAGAGAAAGGGCATGAGTAGAGGGAGTGGCAGGGAGAAGTAGACTCCCTGCTGAGCAGGAGCCTGGGCGCGGGCCCAACCTAGTGACCTCCAGGATCATGACCTGAGCTGAAGGCAGACACTTAACCAACTGAGCCACCCAGGCACCCCACCAAAAGCATTTTTAAACAGAAATAGAAAAAGAAATCCTAAAATTCATGGAACCATAAAAGACCCCAAACAGCCAAAACTATCTTAAGAAAAAAAATAAAGCTGGAGGTACCCCACATCCCAAAGTTTCAAACTATACTACAAAGCTGTCGTGTGAATCAAAAATAAAAAGGTACCGCATAAAAACAGACACAAAAACCAATGGAATGGAAACCAAGATCCTGTGAAATAAACTCACCCTAAGGGTTGTAGTCAACGCATTCGGCAAGGAAGCTTTATGAGAATTCAATGGAGAAAAGATAGTCTTTTCAATAAATGATGTTGGGAAAACTGACATCCATTTGCATAGAATGAAACCGTCCCCCATCACAAAAAAAATTAACTCAAATGGAAATAAAGGATTTAAATAATCTAAACTGCAAAATTCCTAGAACAAAAACATAGGGAAAAAGCTCTTTGACATTCAGTTTGGCAATGATTTTTGATATGACACCAAAAAGTGTAAGACCAAAACAAAAATAAATACATAGGACTACATCACACTAAAAAGCTTTTTTCCCTGCACAGCAAAAAGAGTCAAACAAAATGAAAAGGTAACTTATGGAATGGGAGGAAATAATGGCAAATCATATATCTGATAAGTGCATTAGTAATCCAAAAATACATAAAGAACTCCTACAGCTCAAGAGCAAAAACTGAATAATCCAATTTAAAAATGGGCAAAGAACCCAGAAATAGGCATTTTTTCTGGTTAGACATAGAGATAGCCAACAGCTACATGAAAAGGTGCTCCACATCACTCCTCATCAGGGGAATGCAAATCAAAACCAAAATGAGATATCATCTCAGCCAGTTAGAATGGCTATTACTAAGAAGTAGTAACAAGTGTTGGCCAGTATGGATAAATAGACCTTTGTGCACTGCTGGTGGGAATGTAAATTGGCAGCTACTCTGAAAACAGCATGGAGGTTCCTCAAAATGTTACAAATAGAGCTACCCTATGATCCAACAGCCCTCTTCTGAGTCTATGACCCAAGGAAATGAAATCACCATTTTGAAGGTATGTCTGTACCCTCATGTTTATTGCAGCATTATTTACAATAGCTAAGATGGAGAAACAACATATGTGTGTGTGTTTGTGTGTATATAAAATTGAATATTATTCAGCCTTAAAAAGAAGGTAATCCTGCCATGTGTGACAATTCGCTGGGGTGCCCAGAGGACATTATGCTAAGTGAAGTAAGTCAGACAGAGAAATACTAGTACATCTCACTGATGTGTGGCATCTAAAAGCACCAAAGTCATAGAAACAGAGAGTAGATTAGTGGGGTTGAGGAAAAGGGTACAAATGTCCAGTGAGAAGAAGAACAAGTTCTAAGCATCTAATGAACAGCACTGTGAGTATAGTTAACAATCCCATATTGTATACCCGCGCCGCTGCTAAGAGAGTAGATCTTAAAATTCTCACCACACACAGAAAAATGGTAACTACGTGAGGTGATAGATGTCTTAACTAATCTATTGTGGTAATCATTTTGCAATAGACACGGATAAAGCAACTCATTGGGTTTTACACCTAAAACTAATACAATGTTACGTGTCAACTACGCTTTAAGTAAAACGGAAAGACAAACAGAATACCAACAACAAAAGAGTTAAGTTCCCTCACCCCAATCCAATATTCCCTTCCCTTTGGGAATGATAATCCCATTGAGAATGCAGGATTTTAAAAGATCCACAACACAGATTGAGTTCTGACACTTTTGCATCACTTTGGAATTAGAGATAATGGATAGAAATCTTATTATTCAATGTCTGGAACAGCATAGATGCATGATAAATTATGGCTATCATAATACATATTAATAAGATAACATGGAGATTTAATATGATATTTCTTTGGGGCATTGAGTATCATGACATGTCCAGAGATCGTATCTACCTTCTGTGTTTTATTGCCTTGCTCCCAGACTTTTATGAAGGCAATTTTACAAGACATCAGAAACTTCAAGCAATCCCTCTGAGATATCACTCCCAGGAAACCGTATTCTAAAGAATATTAGCAACATTGCTGTTCTTTGCAATATTCTGTGTATTTGTAAATTCATGGGAAAAAATGCTCCCAGCAAATACGCCATATAGAAAAAACTATCTTTGTTTAAACTTATCTCTCTGGTCAGTGACAAAGTCTCATTTGTTTTGTAGCCAAAGGCCAGGTCGTTATCTCTTTAGCCTGGATGAAATCTAAGCCCCAAAGACTCAAGCAGTGCAGAACAGGGGTTCCCTTTGGGCTTGGCTTCATGCTTTCGCCTCGCAGCTTGGCTGGTACATTCCTTCCGTGGGCCTGCCGCACGCTTTGGGTTAGCAGCCAGACTCAGAGAGAGACAAGTACCACTGTGTTGTGCTTCCATGCCTCACTCAAAGCCCAATGCTTGGCAGCCTCCTCAGCATCAAATATAAATTTAACTGCTAGACATTAGGAAATCATGCCCCAGGAGGAAAATCCTATGGATGATGTCAGAAATAATTAGATATTAAGAGTTTAGACTCTACGGTTATTACCAGGCTCAGGAAAATCCAATTAAGGGAGGGCGCAGTAGATGTTACTCAAGCTCGTCAGAGGTATAATCACAATGAAGATTCTTCACCAGAGATTTGACGAGTTACCTAGGAGTTTCTAACAGCTGAGGGCTGGAACTGATGATGAAAAATAAAGAAGCTCAAGAAGTTATTATTCTGGGGAGACTCCTCTATTTGAGCTCTCATCTCTGCCACTTATTCACTTTCTTTCTTCCTTCCTTCCTTCCTTCCTTCCTTCCTTCCTTCCTTCCTTTCTTTCTTCTTTCTTTCTCTTTCTTTCTTCTTTCTTTCTTTCTTTTTCTTTCTTCTTTTTGCCAGCCTGAAGACTCCAACATGGCCAGACTGTGCTTTTACCACCTAGTTCACTGCCAGGAATGTAGCTCTTAGCAAGAGCTTGTTATCAGGATTGTTAAGATTATTGAAGAAATAATGAATTTTATCATACCGGTAAGGCTAACTATAAATATTCTCTCCACAGAATGTATGCTTTTAAGAGTGATGAGTTTCAAATTTTGGCTCCGTCACTTACAGCCATGTGATGGGGGCCAATTACTATATATGTTTATGAGCCTCTGTTTTCTCATCCGTAAAACGGGAATACTTCTAGCCCCTGGCACTTTAGAGCTGCTGTGTGGAACCTCCACAAGCCAGTGCATATGAGTCCTACACATTGTAACGGGTTTAGCTTCAGTGTTTCGCATAGAGGCAGTAATTTTTTGTAGCGCAAATGACAAGTATTATTCTTAGAATTGTCACTATCATGATCATTTCTTTAAGAAGTTTCATCTCATGAAGAGTTCAGCTCTGACAGTCAGGAAATAAACCATGCTAGAAAATCCTAAGAATTCAAAAATATCCCTTGAAGATCCATTATTTGTCCTTAAACCAACAGAGCTGAGATCTACGAAGATCAAAACACCAAGAATTAACTTCCTTTGTTTCTTTTGTCTTGGCTGTGGCTTCTCTTCCTGAAGCATTAGAGGCCAGAGTCTAGTTTGTGGGTGGAAGGTGAAGCGTAAATTAAACGATGTTTTCCTTTGGCCAAACTCACATAGTTAAATTCGAGTACGCTGGGCACATGTGTGATATGATCCCCTGTTTAATAACTCGTGTTTCTTTGAATGCCAACTTTAAAGCAAATAGGGGTCTCTACACATGGAGCAGAGCTGGCTCATAAGAGAACTAAGTATCTCATAGACGAGCTTGATAAATCAAGGTAAATAGGAAGCTGCATTGCCATTTACAGGTCACTTGAGTATTTTGGTTACTATTCCCAAGAACTTCAAATGACAGATTTTCCAGTTTTGTGAATTAACCACGATCAAAGTCATTCTTGTCACAAGTTCAGCTGCGGAAAATCTCCACTCAGCTCCTGGTTACTTCCTCTCAGAAATGTCATCATGAGCAGCCTTAATCATCTCCACTACTTGAATGACAGATCTAGTATGTCCCCTGGCACCTGTGTCAGCTGTGACCGCCATTGTAAGAAATAATGGATTGTCTTAGCAATAGGAATGGGCCACTTGCCCATCAGCCCCCAGAATCTCTAGGAACTGGAGGACAGTGGAAAAGAAGTGGAATGCCAATGATCAACATGGACCTGGGCTTTCTTTTGGAAAGCCAGAGCCTTGAAAACGGGTGGCTCATAGGCCAAATCTAGCCTATGGACATTTTTTTGTTTGGTTGTCTACACACAATATTTAAAAAAATTTTAATTGGCTGCCAAATATGTAAAAATCAGAGATATCTCTAAATTTTGTAGTTTCTGGTTTCTTGTTTTCTGAAGTTTGGGCAACTTCTGGGCCTGCCTTCCCACCACAGGTTCCAGTTGAGTGGTGGTCACTCCCATTAGATTGATACCCTTCTCCAGTTTGCCAGCATCTTAAACCCTCATTGGTTTTTCTTTGTTGTTTGTACTATGCATGTAACAGTACTGTTTCACTATATTATGACTTTCTTAGAGTAAAGAGTAAAATGTAAAATGTTCCTGTGCCCATGTTTCTACCCAAAGCAGGGAACAGAAAAATGACTGTGGATCAAAACTTTTAAAAATCTTATACCAGCCACCATTCACATGTCCAGTTGATGCACAAGCCAGGGGCACTGCTGGTTTTTTCTCAGTGAAGTGGCTCTATGCTAATTGGTAGAATATATCAATTGGAGAATTCACATTGGCCCCACTCTGCTCTAGTCCTCTGCTGCCCACGACCACTGCAGCCCCTCTCCGGAAACCTCCGGTGACCGAGGCTGACGCCAGCCCCAGCGGATTTGTCTTAGGACCCTGCCATGGTGTTAGGTTCCCCACAGACACCATTCGTCTGGGTAAGTTGGAGAGTAGCAGGTTCCTTGGCCTAGGTTCATCCTTCTTTCCTGCCTCTTTAAGACATCTCACCTCTAGCGATATCGGGCACTGATGATGAAACCCATGGTACTCCCAACCCTGTGGTCTCAACCCTCCAACCTAACAGGTCAAACATGCCATTGGCAGCTCTAGGTGGAGTCATGCCCAACTTCTGGCCAATGAGGGCCCTTATCTCCCATTCCCCAATGATTGCTTTGGAGATGGGCTCTCGCCCAGCATAAGCCAATGAGAATCAGGCGTGGGGGTTTCCCTGGCACAGGCTGGAAAGAGCCATTCCCTTTGCCTTGCGATTGCTAAACCAATGGCGTACACTCAGGGAGCCACTGATGACTGAGAATAAAGCTTCCGGAGAGGGAAGTCGAGTTAAGAGAGGGAGAGAGGCACTTTCCTGATGACATCGTTTAGGTCATCAGATTCAGCCGTGCCAGAAGCAAGGCCTGGATGTTTCAATTACAACCACCAAAAGAATTTCCCGTTTGCCCTTAAGCTGGTTTGATTTTAGTTTCTACCATTTGCAGTCAAAATAGTCCAGATCGATAGGCCAAGCTAGGGATATTTGGGTATGGAATGCAACTTGCTCTAAAGTAGCCCAAAATCATAACTTTTATGTGTGCTCCAAAATACGGGCACTAACTTAGTCAAGGTTTTTTGGGTTAAAGCAGGGGAAACACTACATTTGCTCAAATGAAGAGGAGTTCATTGCATCAAGTTAAGGGTCGCTCACAAAACCCAACAGCCGGATGAAGGTCAGTCCTCACAATGGAGAATAAATGACCTTTAGAAAGATCTCAAAAGTCAAGAGAGCTATTCACTCTTCTCTCTCTTTCAGGAATCAGAGGATATATCTATTAACATCTGTTCTGTTCTCAGCTTACCTGTTCCCTAAGAAACCATCCCAATGTGACTTCATTCGTTACTGGTGTACATTAAAAAGTTCAACACCTGCAGGTAATGGACCTAATCTTTCCAATCTTTTCAAGTACCAGTTCTGAATACTGGGGTGGGGGGGGGAGCATGAGTTTGATGAACCTCATCTAGCCTGTGTCCACCTTTGATCCAATCAGCTATGACAGTATGGTGGTGTTACCCTCTCTATTGCCTAGAGGCCAAAGCAGTTATTGCCCCTTTAACCTACAGAATCAGAAAATGAAAAAGACATGAAGAAGCACAGTAGCGTGGTGGGAAAATCCCAGGATATGTAACTCAAGAAATGGCTGCGTGGTTTTCAGTGGTTCACTGCCCTTCTTGGAGCCCCAGAGTCTCTACTCTGTCACTTTGAAGCGCCCCATGCAATCAACACTATTGAATGCGGTCATGAGCCTGAAAATGCTCTGTGGGAAAAAAATGTTATTTGAATGAGTATGTTCAAAACACAGGTTCTGAATGAATGCACAGAGTAGAAAGAACATAACTTTGGAGGCAGTTAGAGGGACTCCAAATCCCAATAGTTAATTCACCTCTAGCCGTGAGACCTTGGGCATGCTCTCTGAATATCTTTTCTTCAACATAGAACAGAGATAATAATATTTAGCTTACTAGGCAAATAATCTAGCTTACTGGGCAAATGTAGCAATTAAATAAAGTGTCCCCAGATATGAATTACCAAGCCTAGTACCTATGGCACTCAGTAAATACTAATCATCCTCATTATTAGTTATTAAGGCACATTGCTATTATTTATCCCCAGGTGTTTCCACCCTTAAGCTAAAAAATTTTTCATGCCAATGCTTCAAATAATCACTTCTGTTGGAAAAAGCTCTCTGTTAAAAGATTCCCTTTAAACACTGGTTCTGAACCATTAGAAATACCTGGGGGTCTTTTTAGAAATACCAATACCAATACCAATGCCTTTTTAGAAATACCAATACCTATATACCGGCTGAATCAGAATCTCTGAGCCTGGCATCCCTATTTTTAAAAGCTCCACAGTGAAAAATAAAAAGCTCACTAAATGTTTGTAGAATGAATGTGTGAACGAATGAACAAATGAGCAAGGGAGAGAATCCTACAATGAATGCAATATGTTTATAATCAGTTGAGGCAAACACGTTTAATTATGTCCTCTGATTTATAGTTTAAAAGTAGATTGACACACAAAGAGAATGCTTAGAGCAGCTGCACAAAAGAAAGAGTTATGGTGGTTGTATCAAAATACAGCCGCTTGTTTGCTGGTGTTTGTGCTTTCTTCGGTTAGTCTGATCATTGTTGGCAAACCAGCTGCTGTCGGTGAAAAGTGCATTACTACAACAACACATGGAACTGTGTAAAACTGCTGTGCGAGGACACGGACATTTGCTTCCAGGATGAAAATGCCTCCTCTTATCTGCTGCTGGGTTTGCTTTGCATTGGTTTTCTTGGATACTCATGCCTTCGCAGAGATGGAGCTGTTGACAGACAGGAACGCCCCCACCAATTATACTTGGGGAGCATTTCCTTCTTCTCCCTGATAAAGTTCTTGAGTTTTTGAGTTTCATTTACAATTGGCATGCAGACCACTTCTTTTTCAAGCACTTCATCCACCAAGTACTGCAAGTCAAAATAAAGATGCTTGGAAGGAAAGAATTCATGAAGGAAAGAGCTTTATATAGACTGCCTTAGCTCAGTTTAACCCATAGAAGGTCAGAGGGAGGAAAAAAGTCATCACATAATCACTAATCACAACTCTGTACTGCAAAGTATAATTGATATGCCCTGGCAGCGTAGCTCAAAACTACGGGTTGGGAGAGACTGAATATTTTAAGGCTTAGCAGCATATGAATTTCAGAAATGGAGGCCCTAAGGAAATAAGCAATGAATTAAAAGGATTTTCAGTTGAAATATAACATAGCTATCGGAAGAAGAAAAAGAAAATTGGTTTCATTTTTATTGAAAGTGAGTAAGTTAGTCTGCTAGAGAAATCGAGAAAATAAGGAAAAATAAAGTAGTGAATTAAACCGGATTCATAAATCACTCTTTAAAATGACCGTATGAATGAGTGAAAATGGAAGGTTCTGAAGAAACGCACAAGGCTGTTAGGGAACATGGGGACTCAAAGGGATCAGACACATCACTCATCAGGGGTCACAGGGTCAAATGTCTACAGGGCCTTCGAATGAAGGGGTTTGTGTATAAGATAAAAGGGAGAGCAGGAAACTTAGGCAAATGGATATGAATACCATATTTTAGAAAGGATCCATCACTTAGTGTCAGTAGTGTTGCCATGTTGGATATAAGCCCACAGCCACTGATCTTTTAAAAAGAAGTTAGAAACGCAGATTTTTTCATGTAAAGGTCTCCCAGTTTAAATGTTGAAAACAAAATCGAAATTTTAAGAATACCAGATTAACCACAAAACATGTCTGTGAGTTGGATGGTCCATGGGCTACCATTTTGAGAATTCTGGAGTATGGATCGTTATGTATAGTCATTGTACCCTTCCAGAACTGGGTTTTAATCCCATCCACCACACACCAGCTGTGAAGGAGAAATGAACAACTTAAATGTTCAGAACAGTTGGCTTATCCATAGCAGGAAAATGCTAACACCTTCCTCCCTGGGGTTACCATGTGCCCCTGATCCATGAAAAAGGACCATGAATCCAAGAAAAGCAATACTCTTCCAAAATTTCAAAATATGAAAGAATCTTTAACATAAGAATATATGAAATAAAATATACAAATGGGAAATTTTGAGTCATGATTTACCATATCATGATAAAATAGCTCAAACTGTGTCACATTAGAATGTAAAAGCAACAAAATTTACCCCCTCTCCCCCAAGAAAACCAGAAGTTAGCTATGTCTTAGAGTGGTGTTTCTCAATTTTTTCTTCATTATCGCTCCCACCAAGGACCCATTCTAGACATTTTATTGTTCCTAATCACCACTCTCCATAAAAATCTTAATACAACAGATACACTGCATATCTGTGTATATACTGTATGTGTGCTTGCCTGCACTTCACATACAAAAAGAGTAAGTATCTTCATGGATTGGAATAATTAATATTGTTAAAATGTCCATACTACCCAAAGCCATCTATACATTCAATGCAATTCTTATCAGAACACCAATGGCATTCTTTATTTTTTAAAGATTTTTATTTATTTATATGAGAGAGAGAGAAAGGGCATGAGTAGAGGGAGTGGCAGAGGGAGAAGTAGACTCCCTGCTGAGCAGGGAGCCTATGCGGGGCTCAATCCCAGGACTCTAGGATCATGACCTGAGCTGAAGGCAGACACTTAACCAACTGAGCCACCCAGGCACCCCACCAAAAGCATTTTTAAACAGAAATAGAAAAAAACAGTCCTAAAATTCATATGGAACCATAAAAGACCCCAAATAGCCAAAACTATCTTAAGAAAAAAATAAAGCTGGAGGTACCCCACATCCCAGTTTCAAACTATACTACAAAGCTGTCGTAATCAAAATAGCAAGGTACCGGCATAAAAACAGACACAAAAACCAATGGAATGGAACCAAGATCCCAGAAATAAACCCACCCATATACAGTCAACGCATTCGGCAAGGAAGCCAAGAGAATTCAATGGAGAAAAGATAGTCTTTTCAATAAATGATGTTGGGAAAACTGGACATCCATTTGCATAGGAATGAAACCGGTCCCCCATCACAAAAATTAACTCAAAATGGAATAAAGATTGAAGACCTAAAACTGCAAAATTCCTAGAACAAAACATAGGGAAAAAGCTCTTTGACATTCAGTTTGGCAATGATTTTTTGGATATGACACCAAAAGTGTAAGCATCAAAACAAAAATAAATACATAGGACTACATCACACTAAAAAGCTTTTTTTTTCCCCCTGCACAGCAAAAGAGTCAACAAAATGAAAAGGTAACTTATGGAATGGGAGGAAATAATGGCAAATCATATATCTGATAAGGCATTAGTATCCAAAATACATAAAGAACTCCTACAGCTCAAGAGCAAAAAACTGAATAATCCAATTTAAAAATGGGCAAAGAACCTGAATAGGCATTTTTTTCTGGTTAGGACATAGAGATAGCCAACAGCTACATGAAAAGGTGCTCCACATCACTCCTCATCAGGGGAATGCAAATCAAAACCAAAATGAGATATCATCTCACGCCAGTTAGAATGGCTATTACCAAGAAGTAGTAACAAGTGTTGGCCAGTATGTGGATAACAGGGAACCCTTGTGCACTGCTGGTGGGAATGTAAATTGGTGCAGCTACTCTGGAAAACAGCATGGAGGTTCCTCAAAATGTTACAAATAGAGCTACCCTATGATCCAACAGCCCCTCTTCTGAGTCTATGACCCAAGGAAATGAAATCACCATTTTGAAGGTATGTCTGTACCCCCATGTTTATTGCAGCATTATTTACAATAGCCAAGATGGAGAAACAACATATGTGTGTGTGTTTGTGTGTATATATAAAATTGAATATTATTCAGCCTTAAAAAGAAGGTAATCCTGCCATGTGTGACACCATGGGTGGGCCCAGAGGACATTATGCTAAGTGAAGTAAGTCAGACAGAGAAATACTATACGATCTCACTGATGTGTGGCATCTAAAAGAGACCAAAGTCATAGAAACAGAGTAGATTAGTGGGGTTGAGGAAAAGGGTACAAATGTCCAGTGAGAAGAAGAACAAGTTCTAAGCATCTAATGAACAGCACTGTGAGTATAGTTAACAATCCCATATTGTATACCTGCGCGTTGCTAAGAGAGTAGATCTTAAAAATTCTCACCACACACAGAAAAATGGTAACTACGTGAGGTGATAGATGTCTTAACTAACCTTATTGTGGTAATCATTTTGCAATAGACACGGATAGCAACTCATTGGGTTTTACACCTAAAACTAATACAATGTTACGTGTCAACTACGTTTTAAGTAAAACTAGAAAGACAAACAGAATACCAACAACAAAAGAGTTAAGTTCCCTCACCCCCAATCCAATATTCCTCTCTTTGGGAATGATAATCCCATTGAGAATGCAGATTTTTAAAAGATCCACAACACAGATTGAGTTCTGACACTTTTGCATCACTTTGGAATTAGAGATAATGGATAGAAATCTTATTATTCAATGTCTGGAACAGCATAGATGCATGATAAATTATGGCTATCATAATACATATTAATAAGATAACATGGAGATTTAACAGGATATTTCTTTGGGGCATTGAGTATCATGACATGTCCAGAGACGTATCTACCTTCTGTGTTTTATTGCCTTGCTCCCAGATCTTTATGAAGGCAATTTTACAAGACATCAGAAACTCTCTAGCAATCCCTCTGGAGATATCACTTCCCAGGAAACCGTATTCTCTAAAGAATATTAGCAACATTGCTGTTCTTTGCAATATTCTGTGTATTTGTAAAATTCAAGGGGAAAAAATGCTCTCAGCAAATACGTCATATAGAAAAATCATCTTTGCTTAAACTTATCTCTGGTCAGTGACAAAGTCTCATTTGTTTTGTAGCCAAAGGCCAGTCGTTATCTTTTTAGCCTGATGAAATCTAAGCCCCCAAAGACCTGCTATGCAGAACAGGGTTCCTGGGCTTGGCTTCATGCTTTCGCCGCAGCTTGGCTGGTACATTCCTTCCAGGCCTGCCGCACGGCTTTGGGTTAGTAGCCAGACTCCAGAGAGAGACAAGTACCACTGTGTTGTAAGCTCTTAGCGGCCTCACCAAAGCCCAATGCTTGGCAGCCTCCTCAGTTAACGAAAATATAAATTTAACTGCTAGGACATTAGGAAATCATGCCCCAGGAGGAAAACTCTGCGGATGATGTCAGAACAATTAGATATTAAGAGTTTCAGACTCCACGGTTATTAACAGGCTCAGGAAAACTAATTAAGGAGGGCGAGTAGATGTTACCTGGCTCGCTCAGAGGTATAACTTGCCAATGAAGATTCTTCACCCAGAGATTTGACGAGTTACCTAGGAGTTTCTAACAGCTGAGGGCTGGAACTGATGACAGTGCACAAAGAAGCTCAAGAAGTTATTATTCTGGGGAGACTCCTATTTGAGCTCTCATCTTCTGCCATTTATTCACTTTCTTTCTTCCTTCCTTCCTTCCTTCCTTCCTTCCTTCCTTCCTTCCTTTCTTTCTTTCTTTCTTTCTTTCTTTCTTTCTTTCTTTCTTTCTTTTTTCTTTCTTCTTTTTGCCAGCCTGAAGACTCCAACATGGCCAGACTGTGCTTTACCACCTAGTTCACTGCCAGGAATGTAGCTCTTAGCAAGAGCTTGTTATCAGGATTGTTAAGATTATTGAAGAAATAATGAATCTTTATCATATCGGTAAGGGGCTAACTATAAATATTCTCTCCACAGAATGTATGCTTTTAAGAGTGATGAGTTTCAATTTTGGCTCCGTCACTTACAGCCATGTGATGGGGGCCAATTACTGTATATGTTTATGAGCCTCTGTTTTCTCATCTGTAAAACGGGAATACTTCTAGCCCCTGGCACTTTAGAGTTGCTGGGAACCTCCAATAAGCCAGTGCATATGAGTCCTACATTGTAACGGGTTTAGCTCAGTGTTTCGCACAGAGTGTACTCAGCAAATGACAAGTATTATTCTTAGAATTGTCATTATCATGATCATTTTTAAGAAGTTTCATCTCATGAAGAGTTCAGCTCTGACAGTCAGGAAATAAACCATAGAAAATCCTATGAATTCAAAATATCCCTTGAAGATCCATTATTTGTCCTTAAACCAACAGAGCTGAGACTCCACGAAGATCAAACACCAAGAATTAACTTCCTTTTGTTTCTTTTGTCTTGGCTGTGGCTTCTCTCTTCCTGAAGCATTAGAGGCCAGAGTCTAGTTTGTGGGGTGGAAGGGTGAAGGCGTAAATTAAACGATGTTTTCCTTTTGGCCAAACTCACATAGTTAAATTCGAGTACGCTGGGCACATGTGTGATATGATCCCCTGTTTAATAACTCGTGTTTCTTTGAATGCCAACTTTAAAGCAAATAGGGGTCTCTACACATGGAGCAGAGCTGGCTCATAAGAGAACTAAGTATCTCATAGACGAGCTTGATAAATCAAGGTAAATAGGAAGCTGCATTGCCATTTACAGGTCACTTGAGTATTTTGTTACCATTCCCAAGAACTTCAAATGACAGATTTTCCAGTTTTGTGAATTAACCACGATCAGTCATTCTTGTCACAAGTTCAGCTGTGAAATCTCCACCAGCCCTGGCCATTTCCCTCTCAGAAATGTCATCATGAGCAGCCTTAATCATCTCCACTACTTGAATGACAGATCTAGTATGTCCCCTGGCACCTGTGTCAGCTGTGACCGCCATTGTAAGAAACAATGGATTGTCTTAGCAATAGGGAATGGGCCACTCTGCTCCATCAGCCCCCCAGAATTCTAGGAACTGGAGGACAGTGGTGAGAAAGAAGTGGAATGCCAATGAGATCAACATGGACCTGGGCTCTTTGGAAAGCCAGAGCCTTGAAAACGGGTGGCTCATAGGCCAAATCTAGCCTATGGACATTTTTTGTTTGGTTCACACAATATTTAAAAAAAATTTTTTAATTGGCTGCCAACATGTAAAAATCAGGAGATATCTCTTAAATTTTGTAGTTTCTGGTTTCTCTTGAAAACTCTGAAGTTTGGGCAATCCTGGGCCTGCCTTCCCACCAGGTTCCAGTTGAGTGGTGGTCACTCCCATTAGATTGGATACCCTTCTCCAGTTTGCCAGCATCTTAAACCCTCATTGGTTTTTCTTTGTTAAGCTTGTACTATGCATGTAACAGTACTGTTTCACTATATTATGACTTTTCTTAGAGTAAAGAGAAAAATAAAATGTTCCCTGTGCCCATGTTTCTACCCAAAGCAGGGAACAGAAATGACTGTGGGACTGAAAACTTTTAAAAATCTTATACCAGCCACCATTCACATGTCCAGTTGATGCACACATAGGGGGCATTGCTGGTTTTTTCTCATAGTGAAGTGGCTCTATGCTAATTGGTAGAATATACTAATTGGAGACCATTGGCCCCACCTGCTCTGTGTCCTCTGCTGCCCACGACCACTGCAGCCCCTCTCCGGAAACCCAGTGACCGAGGGTTGATGCCAGCCCCAGCGGACGGTCTTTAGGACCCTGCCATGGTGTTAGGTTCCCACAGACACCATTCGTCTGGTAAGTTGAGAGTAGCAGGTTCCTTGGCCTAGGTTCATCCTTCTTTCTGCCTCTTTAAGACATCTCACCTCTAGCGATATCGGCACTGATGATGAAACCCATGGTACCCCAACCCTGTGGTCTCAACCCTCCAACCTAACAGGTCCCAAGAGCTTCACGGTCCTCACTGGGACCAATGCTGGGAAAAGTATAAACTCCTCCCCCAAACGACGGTGTCCCCAGGAAATATTACAGTGATGTCTTTGACTTCAGGGAGGAAAGAGCCCGCCAGTATTTGCTTAAAGAGTCACACGTGAAACACGGCTTCTATTTTGCTTCCTATTCTTCCACTCTGGTTTCCAAAGTGTCAAACAGGACATCATCCACCTTGCTCACTGTGCCTAGGACAATCTTCACGACCACCCTGGGCTCTAGACATCTCACCAAGTTAACTTACTCTTATCTTTCAAGTCTCAAACTCAACATCGCCTTCTCTGGGATCATCTCTGGAGGGCTGTTAGGTGTTCCTCCGGCTGTGGGCTGGCCCCCGACTCCTGCACCGCGCTGCCCTTTGCCCGTTTGCTGTACACACTTCTTGGGCACCATCTATGCCCAGCTTACAGCACAGCTCACGGCACACAGTGGAAATTCAACAAGTACTCACTGAATGAGTGACTGACTGCATGAAGGAAGATTTCAGATTCCGTAAGCTGCAGGAGTTGCCGCACAGCAAGTCCGCCATGTGTTGCAAGTCACACGTCCCCTGTCCCCTTGGGTCCCTGTTACCACCGGCGTCTCCTGCCTGACTCTTCACTCTTCCCGCATGGGACTTTCTTCAGAGGATTGCCTTTGGAAACTGCAGCCGCCTCCCTGGAAAGTCAAAGGGCCGGGAAGTTTCCTCCCTTCACCCAGGGAAGCCGATGACGTATAGAGGCATAAAAACCCAGCTCCTTTTCCTCCAGGGGGGATAAGATCTGAGGTATGGTTTCTACTCCGTTGCTCCCTGCACTGTTATGCCCAGGCTGGGGCTGGACCTGAGATCTCAACTTTGTTCCCTTTCCTCCCCTTTACCCCACTCTTTCAGCTGTGTCTAACGGGAGAATCCGATTCTTGGCTCAGGGTCTGTCTCTGGGAGAATCCATTCTAGAACAAATTGGCCGGTGAGCATTTATCAAGCACCCCCCCCCCCCCCCAGCCAGAACGCAATTATCGGGTAACACCAGGAAGCAGACTGACGCGCACCTCATTCCCTTTGGCCCGTATCTTTAGGGATAGTGCAGTGCTAAAAATATTGAACCCTCAGTGATACCATTTGAGCCAGCCCTTAGTTATTTTGCATTTTTAGAATAAAAACTTACCACAACAGTGGGTGGCCCATTAAAAAAAATAAAGGATGCTAGAAGATCAATAGTCCTTTCTCTGAAGTCTTAGAGAAGGTGCCAACTCCGGATTTCCTTGGACGATTTCTTCCGGTGGGACTTGCACCGGCTATAATCACATGGTTTTCCCAGATATCAAAATAGTGGAGTTATTTTGAAAGGTCAGTAATGGACTCTTGATGTTTGGAGTCTTAATTGAGGGAATCATTGATTGCCCCATTAATATTTTAACCTGCTTGAAAGAAGAAAGTAAAGGCTAATCTTGTTTTTAAAATACTCTGCTAAAAACCATCTATCAGGCACATACACATTTGATTCCATTACTGCTAGTGATAAAAATCATAGATCAGGGTTTCTCAACTTTGGCATTATTGACGTTTGGGGTAGATAATTCTTTGTTATGGGGGCTGTTTACTGCATTGTGGGGTATTTGGCAGCACCCCTGGCTTCTACCTACTAGATGCCCGGAGCACATCTTCATCCCTACTCCAGCCAGTTGTGACAACCAAAAATATTTCCAGGCATTCTCAAATGTTCTCTAGGGACAAAATTGTCCCTGGGTAAGGACCACTGATCCTAAGTGGTAAATTCCAGAGGTTTGAGGTTCAGGGGTGGGAGAGTGGGTGTCAAAAGAGAACTCTTATTTCTACTCCTTTATGTGTAGTTGTGAAGGATAAAAGACGTCATCTGGATTCTGGAGATTATAAATAGAACCCTCTCTGTAAATTGGCACCAAAGTGAATAGTTGAGGTCTGCTTCAAGACCAATGTGGAGCGTTTTTACACAGTGTCCTTCTTTAGAAAAGAGGTTCACATAGTAAAGGAGATTGTTTAAAAATGTGTGTCATGATTTGTCCTGATGATTTGAAGACTACCCGGGAACTCGGTAGGTCAAATCTAACTACTGATTAAACAGATTTGTCCCTAACACTTTTGGGTCAGCTTCTCTTTACTGCTTAAAAAAAAGCAGGTCACAAACATCTGTTTTGAGTCCTTGGAAACTTGAAAAGATTAAAATCAAAAATAAGAAGAAAATAAACAAAGTTTCTTTTACCATCTGTTTCCTAACGGTCTCTCACTTCAAATTATTGCGGTTGTAGAGAAGGACAGACATTTTAAGTCTTTTGAATCCCTAAAGTGAGCCCGTAAGGAGGCCTTTGCGGAAAACTTTAAAGGCAGTGAGGATTACACAAAAGCTTTTTTTGTTTGTTTGTTGGAAATCCAATTCAAAGCGTGTATTTCCAGTCTCTTGGTGATGTATATATTGGAGGGAAGTACATTGGCTGCCAAGCTGTCTTTGGTACATCAAGCCTCATCAACTTGGATAGAATCTGTTAGTGAAAAGTTTTGAACAAAAAGCTGAATCCTTGGATAGTGTGGACGCTTATTAAAAATTTTCGAAAACAATCGGAAGAACACATGAATTTTCCTAACTTTATTTTGACCTATTTTGATGTCATAACAAATAAAGGGGACCATCCTCTTTGGACTCATCAAAATAGTTAAAGACAAGGAAGCTTTTACCCATTATTACAGGTATTAAAGAGCTACCAGTTTCTAACAAGGCTTTCTTTGGACCACTCTGTAACCATTCTGTCTTTTCTTCATTGTGGGTGGCTGTGGGCATTCAATCTTCTTGTTAAACTCTATTCATGTCTCAAATGGAGGAGATGACTAGATTTCCTTCTCTCAAATGGAGGGGATGCTGTTTTTATATATTTTATGCTTAGGTCCTTTTGGAATCAATTTGCTTATCCGCTCATCAATACCCAAAGCCAAAGGTATGACATGTCTTACTGATAATAAAGCTACCACACCATTCTTTCATGTGTTCCTGCGGCTGACCATTTTATATATCAACACTTGAATACTTTCCAGTGTTTGGCTTTTTGCATTTTGGGTTTACTTCGCAGGCTCTGTTATGCACAGTTAAATGGTTAAATATCTACTCTGCTGTGTTTCTACCAAAGAGAACTAATGTTTGGCTTGTTTCTAATATAATTCATTATCGACTCCATCTAGGAACTGGCAAAGTCAACAGCTAAGTGAGCTGCCTGGTGGTCCCAATTTTAAAGTGGCTGGATAAGGTTTCATGGCTTTCAAGTCCCAAGTTGTAGTGATTATTTGGCCTTCTAGTAGGGGAGTCAGACATTAAGCAAGGAATTACACAAGTAAATGTAAAATTACCAATTTGTTTAGAGTGGTGTTTCTCAACCTCAGGGCTATTGACATTTTGGGCTGGATAATTCCTTGTTGTGAGGGGCTGACCCCTGAATTGCAGGGTGTGGAGTGGCATCCCAGGCCTCTACACACCAGGGTAACTCCACACCTCTCCCCTTCAATTGCGACCTCCAAAAATGTCTCCGGACATTGTCAAATGTCCTCTGAGGGACACAGCCTCCCCCAAATGAGAATCAAGAGGGTACCAACAGGAGAGAGAGGTTCATGGTATTATGCAGAGTATACAATCAGTGACATAACACAGCCTGGATTATCTGGAAAGATTTCCCTGAGGTTATGGCGTCTGAGCTAAGATCCCAGTGGTTAGCAGAAGTTAACAAGGCAAAGAGAGAAAGGAAAGCATTTAATTCATTCATTCATCCGAGAGTTACTTCATCTTAAAAAAGTAAAACAAGGTGAAGGAGCCACATGACCTGGTTTTAAGATTTACTGTAAAGCTATAGCAATCAAGACAGGTGGTATTGGCTAAGAGATATACACATCAGTTGATAGAACCAAATGGAGAGTCCAGAAATACACAGCAATGGCCTGTGGAGTTTTTACAAAGGACTAAGACAACTCAGCTGAGAAATGCCATTTCAATAGTGGTATTGGAACAATTAGACATTCATATGTTTTTTTTAAAAAATTTACCTCTTATCTAACCTCACGCTTCGTACAAAAATTAACTCAAGATGTACCATAGATCTAATGAAATGAAAAACTATAAAACATTTAAAAGAAAACAGAGTCAGATCTGCATGACCTGGAGTTGGAAAAAGAGATCTTAAAGATTACACTAAATGTATGATAAGAGAATAAGGAGGAGAAAGAGAAGTAGAGGAAGAGAAAGGAGGAGGAGGAGAAAACGAAGAAGAAGAAGAAGAAGAAGAAGAAGAAGAAGAAGAAGAAGAAGAAGGAGAAGAAGAAGGAGAAGAAGAAGAAGAGGAAGAAGAAGAAGAAGAAGAAGAAGAAGAAGAAGAAAGGAGGAGGAGGAGAAGGAGGAGGAGGAGAAGGGGGAGGAGGAGAGGGGGGAGGAGGAGAAGGGGGAGGAGAGGGGGAGGAAAGAACTTCATGAATGCCTTCGATGTGTCAGTCCTGTTCTAGGCGCCGGTACATAGCAATAAGTAAGTCAAAATAAGGTCTATGCTTGTGGAACTTCCCTTGTAGTAAGGGAAGTAAGTTAATAATCAGGTAAAGCAGGAGAGTGTGTAGAGGACTATTTCAGCTAGAGTGGGCAGGCAAATACTCTCATAAGAGGTGATCTTTTTACTGGTCCCTGAATAATGAGAAGAAGCCAAAAAAAGACCTGGGGAAAATGAATTCCAGGTAGGCATAGTAGCATGCACACGGTGACCACAAGGGATAGTTTGAGGATGTCTAGTCCCAAATCTTCTTTCCACCCTTTTGGAATCCTGACCCTAGGATTAAGAAACTGAAACCCAGAGTTGTTCAATGCCTGACCAATTGCTTTAATGATACCTATTTCTTGTGTCCATTTAGGTACAAATAGACTGTATCACCATTGCACAGTAGAAATCAAAGATACACTGTTAACAGAACTGGCATTACTCTATTTTCAGGGCAGTTCATCCAAGATCACATTGTTTGAGTGGTGAAGAGAAGCTTTCATTGGTTGTACCTGTTCTGTGGCTAACAGAAAGAACTCTTAAAATGCCGTTGGCTATCAATCTAGCCCCCTTTCCTGAAGACAAAATTTACAAGAGAGATAAAAGCCTGTAATTCCTGTTAATAGAGTCTACAAGATTGCTTTATAATGAGGAAGGCAATGGACAACATCATTTAAAAAGAAGTAATGTGGCAAACCCCATCCAGAGGGTATGTTTTCTAATAAAAAAGTTTCTTTCGATGACATACAGTATTTAGCAGAACACTTTTCCTGTGTTTATTTTTCCCAAAATAACAGCAGGTTCCAAATACTAGTTCCCCAGCCCCATCCTGATAGTTCCCCAAGGATTTAGATTCCCCAAGGATACTGTTAAATTTTCGAGCAATAAGTATCTAACTGTCCTATTTTACAAAGAGAGGAACTGAGGCTCAGAAGAGTTGAATGACTTGCCCAAGGTCATAAAGTAATTTGTAACATTGCCAAGACAATAACACATATCTTGAAGTATTCCAGTCCATGTATCTTACCCTGCATGAAACAATGCCTTGATTTTGCATAAATTGCTCATTAAAAGAAGCATCTTGTGAACTGAAATCCACGCATCACATTAAACCACGGGTAGATTTTGCCCCCCTTGGGACATTTGGCGATGTCTGGAGACACTTGGGTTATCACAGCCTGTGGGGAAGACTCGAGGACGGCTTCTAGTGGGCAGAGGCCAAGGATACCGCTAAACACCCTCTAATACCCAGGAAAGCTTCCACAGCACAGAATTCTCTAACCAGAGGGCCAAGAGTGCCGCCTTTGAGCAGTATTACCCTGGGCTTCGGGCACTGCCTTTCTTCAGTAAACTTTCAGGTCAGTGAGATCGGGGCTTTTCCTGACTTACTCTTGTCCCTGCTCCTGGTGGCTTGTCTGCACTACTGGCATTCAATGCATTCTCAATACTTAAGCCACAATGAAAGGCAGCAATTCCTTCAAAAACTGGTGATAAGGGGCAGCAGAATTGCAGAAACCAATGATTACTTCCCATATTAAGTAGGAAACATTTTTAAATGACAGTTCTTTATCCTTTTGGGAGCACAGATGTCTTTGAGAATCTTGCAAGAGTCATGGACGCTTTCCTCATAAAAATACCATCCATAACAAATTTTCCATAGAAAACATAGTAGAGAGGTCAGAAGTTCTGGGTCTAGGGGCGCCTGGGTGGCACAGCAGTTAAGCGTCTGCCTTCGGCTCAGGGTGTGATCCCTGCGTTATGGGATCGAGCCCCGCATCAGGCTCCTCTGCTATGAGCCTGCTTCTTCCTCTCCCACTCCCCCTGCTTGTGTTCCCTCTCTCCCTGGCTGTCTCTATCTCTGTCAAGTAAATAAATAAAATCTTTAAAAAAAAAAAAAAGAAGTTCTGGGTCTAGAAAATAGTATAGAATGTTTTTTCACTCCTCCTCACCTTTGGATAATATAGCGAACCACTGGTTCAACACTGGCTATCATTCTTTCCAGGAAAATTGATTCCTACTTTAAATATTTTTAAATGATTCAAATATTGCAAATGGCCTAGACAGCAATCCACTGAAATGAACAAGTAAAATGTGGAATATCATACTGGATCCATATACATCAACTTGGATAGACTTTTTTAAAAAGACTGAATACTTAATGAAACACTCAGGCTACGGTAACTTATATGTAGTAAGATATCCTACATGCAAATTTTAAAACACGGATAGAACAATACTATGTGATATTCATAGATACACAAACCTATATGGAAATTTGGAAGGCTTCATGCAAATTCATGGTAATAGTTGCTCTTAGGGAGTTGGAGGTAAGAAAAAGCCTGGAGTTCGGGCACCCGGCTGGCTCAATCAGTCGTGCATGTGACTCTTGGTCATGGGGCTGTGAGTTTGAGCACCACGTTGGGTATGGAGTTTACTTAAAAAAAAAAAAAAAAGCCAGGGAATAGGAAGCAAAAGGAACTTCACTTTTCTGTAAAGTATTATTTCTTCTGATGAAAAACAAAGGACAATGGGCAAACGTGCCAAAATTTCCAATCCTGACTGGTAGCTATAGGGATGTTTGTTATCTTATATTCTGAACTAGTCTGTATTTTGAAAACAGTTCTGGAAAAGGAAAAAAAATCTCCGATATACAATGGAGGTTTTCAGTTGCTAAGACTCTTAGAAAAATTATCTCTACTCAGTCTCCGAAGTGTACTAGGATCCTCATAGGTTTACTGTGCATTTTGTTTTCTTTGGCAAAACAAGCAAACTGTCCCGGGATGCTTTGTATGCATGGCTTAGTTTTCACAGTCGCTGATTCCCAGGGGTATTTTGCTTTTCCTGCCCACCTAGTTCTTAATCATGGTAGGGAAATCAACACGGTTCCTCTTAAATATTTTATTTTTTCTCTACATTGGGCCGGATTTAGTAAAGAGATGCAGGGAGAGAAAATGGAGGGAAGTAGAAAAGCAGAAAGTTTCCTTAGTACACGAAAGGAAATGGAATTATACTGGTCTTATAACTGTTAGAACCAATTTAGGTTATGTGATCATGTGACTGAAAAGCCATTTATTGGAACACAAATTACGTGCTCCAAAGACAGTGAATATCATCATCATTTTTGTTAACTACGTACAGCATTTGAAATCACGTAATTAGGAACATCATTTAAATGTTAGGAAGAAAATAGAAGCAGATGTTTGTATTGGAAAAGCCTTAGGCTAGAAGCCAAGCAGCCAAGATCCCACTTCCTGCTCCACTATTAAACGGTCATGTGTTCTTGGGCAAGTCACCTTGACTGCCTGAGCCTCGCTTTCCTGATCTGCAGAGTGAAAAGGCGGAAATGCATCGGGGTTCTCGAAGTGGGGGCCCTTGAGTCGTATCAGGCCTGCAGATATGTTTTGTTTGGTTAAGTGGTTAAAATGGCTCCAAATTAGTTGTCAACATTTAATAATCAAGAGGTTTTAATAAAAATCCAGGATTCTGGCTTCTCTTAGCAAATCTGGCAACACTGTTCCTGCAATATTGCTACCGGGTAGTGGGGGTTACTACAGACAGGGTGTATATTTCCCAATTTGCCACACTCTCCACTATTCCCTGTTGTCACACACTTGACCCATTGCACCCCTTTATCATCTTGCCTGGCACGTCTAGGCATTTCCATTTGTAACTCCTGGACCAGAAGTTCCCTAAACTCCTTCAAGTTTTGCCATTTCTTGGTGCTCAGCAAAAAAGGGGTTATGGTGAGTTAACAAGTTACCCAAACTGAAATAGACATATGGAAAAATGAAACTGGAAGAGCTTCTATTCAATTCTGGAGTGGAGGGGGAAACTATGTGGTGCTAATGGAAATTTTGTTTCCTTGTTTTATTCATTTTTTTTAAAAGAAATCATAAAATCATGAATTTTTAATGAAATAATCCTAGAAGCATGAAAAGGAAGTGTAATTATTAAAGAGTGGCCAGTCCCTGGAAAAACTGTATGTCTAGAATAACATTTAAAAATAGCCTTTTAGAAATGATGGAGTAACATCCAATTGTACAGATTGGATTATGAATCTTCCCTCCAAATATAGTCAGGTACACCCACACACACATCCAGATGTTATGTTAACATTTCCAGGTTTTAACCGCCAGCAACACAGAAACACAACGCAAGCCAAAACATGCCAGTTTGCACCCTCTCCAGTGAAAAAGAGTCCTTCCCAAAGTCACTACCACATTATCTACTCTAACAAGACTGGGATCTTTGTAATTAGGTAACATGGCTACAAAATAGCTATGAAACATGTGTTTTATTTCCCATGGAGTGTCCTTGCCCTTTGGAAGGAAAGACGATACTCTCTGAACACTCAGCTTTAAGATTCCACTGGACTCACACTATTCACTAAGGAGCTGGACTGTAATGCTGGCCACTTTCCAAGGTGTTTCAGTCCATGAAACGCCAGAAGAATATTATTAAAAAGCATTTTCACATATAAAACTGCTTAGCGATGTACCTTCAAAAGACAGTTACGCATGCATTATTGTGACGTTCCCGTTCGATCGCATTCCTTCCGTCATCTGGAAGCAAGAACAGTTAGCCTAGTGACACAAGTTCATGCTCACAGCTAATCATCATCGACCGCTTCGTTTTAAAAATTGCTGATATTTGACTTTTAACCCCCAAAGGCAATTTCCTACGATATAGCTTAATATCCACCCATGTTTAAATGTAATTATTTAAGGTGGTTTTTTTTTAATTTTCTAATTTCGGGTCATCAAGACTAGCACACAGACAATAAAGCAATTATGTATGTTTATTTACACCATGTGACATAGGCAAGGATTGAAGATAATGGCTTAATGCTTCTGTGAATGAAAGAAGAGGTTTTGATTTATCTCAATGTATATGCAAAGGCCATGTGGTGAAATGAAAAGGTTTCGATTATGATGAGCACTCCCCATGGGAGTGTGAAGTCACAGGTCACTCTGCTGTTCTTTACGTAGTAAGTGCTTTCAGGGTAGAGGTGTGTGTCCAGGGATACGTAGAAGTCCGTGACACAGTGTGGTAAGGGACGAAGTAACTTGGAGTGTGTCAGCACAGGGCTGGTATTCTCATTAACGCTTCTTGGTTATCTAAAATGTGCTTTAGAAAGAAAACACAGCACATTGACCTTGAACAGCTAAATAGCTACAGCTATGGTTATTGATATGTCTAATATTACTGTGATTTAGTTTTTAAGTCCCTATTAAAAATTCCAGAGGGGCACCTGGGTGGCTCAGTCAGTTAAACATCTGACTTCAGCTCAGGTTATGATCTCAGGGTCCTGGGATCGAGCCCTGCGTCATCATCGGGGCTCCACACTCAGAAGGGAGTCTGCGTGTCCTTTTCCCTCTGTCCCTCCCCCCAGTTCATGCCCTTTCTCTCTCTCAAATAAATAAATAAAATCTAAAAAAAAAAAAAGAAAAGAAAGAAAAAGAACCCCAGAAATCAGTGTAATCTACCGAAGCCATTACATTAGTAACAAAAGTACCAAAAAGGCTGGGCCTTCAGTCATGGGGCATGAGAGCCCCGTTCTCAGAGTCAGAAAGTCCTGGGATCAAATCTTAGCTCCTGACTTATCAGCTGTGTAACTGGAAGCAAGTCATTTTCTCTCTCCGGGCCTTGGTTTTCTCCCGTGTAGAATGGAGAGAACAAGAGTGCTTCACTTCGTAGAGTGACTGACTAAATGAGACCTCATATAGAAGGAGCTTAGCAAACATGGACATGTGTTCTTACAAAACTAATGGACATTGGCTCACTCACAAGCCTTTAGCGATAAAATATGCAAGCAGTATTCATATTCCTATCCCAAACCTGAGTTTTCAGCGGGAAATCTTTAGAAAGCACAAACTCCTTGACATTAAGAGGACCAGGGTGCTGCAGGGATGGTGTGACTTCTCTTTAGAGCCGGTTTTAAAAAGATACCTAAAACAAACAAACAAACAAAGCACAGAGGGCCGATTGTACACCAATACATCAACAGGGAACTGGGCGTACGCATTACGCTACATCGATACAGCACATGATCTGTGTGTTTGCAGGTACTTTGTAAAAGTCTAGAGCATGTATGTTAAAGGTGCTCATTTAGGGCAGTGAACTTGTGGGTGATTTTCAGTTTCTATTTTACGTACTTCCCGTATTATCAAAAACTTGCCTGCTGAGTATATATCTATCTTTAGCTCAAATAAATAAGCCCATAAATATGTACATAAACCAATAAATAAATCTGTTTTCATTTGGAAATAAAATATTTGTGAAGCATGTTCTTATTATTCCAATAGCTGAATTTCATGATGCACATACCAAAATATACTCCTTTCTACTGCACAGAAGTGAGATAAAAGAGCTTGAAAGTAGGGGTCCAAGGAATTTCTAGCACCACCTGGCACCAAAGATCTCAACCTCCAACAATCCGTCATGTACGGAGTGATTGGTGAGGCCCTCGTTTGTCACCTGGAAAGTCTACATTTCAGGACAGAATTGTTTCCTCTTGCTGCTTACTGCTTTCTTTTTGTAGATCTGTATTTATCTCATCTCACCAATTACTCTGAGTTTCTGAAAGGTGAGACACATTTCTTTATCCCATGTGTTCCATTGTCTCTGCCCAGCACGCAGCAGAGCGTTAAGCATTTACTAGTCATCCCAAAAGTACAAGAATTGTTAGTTATTTTTAAGTTGAGTGTGGTTCCTCCAACCAAGCCCATAGTACAGATTATAAATGGGCTGTCCATGCTGGATTTGACCTGCAAACAGGTTTCGAGTATAGAATATTTAAAAAATTTTAGTTGCTCGCCAAGATTTTTTAAACATTGGGAGATTTCGTACCAAAATCCAGGTGTCCAGCTTTTCTTGGAAAATCAAAACATCAGGTCAATCAGATCAACACTCCCACATGGCACAGTGTGCTGAGATCAACAGTGCCTGCCTGCTTCCGATGGGGACAATATATTCTCCATTTTGCCACTGTCCCCACCATTCCTGATTGCTTCACCTCTGTTCTAGCTTACTAGCTAGTGTTACTTATCGGGTCCCCGAGTTTGTCACTTCTGAGAAGTTCTTGGCTTGGTTCTTCAAACTTACAAATCTCTGGGGCTTCACTGCTTGGCCCATATTCTGTTCAGGCTTCTGACCACGCTGTCTTATAACCGGAGCGATTCCTTACAGGAAAGCAGCTTGGAAATGCTGTATTCTTCGTGAAGCCCTTTCTGGATTCCTTCTTCCAGACGTACTTTTTGAACCTTTCTTACATATTGCTTTCCGCTTTGTCAACAGGTTAAGCACTTGTCACAGGGTCCTGTACGTGGTAAGCACTCAAAACACCTTCACCTTATTATTACACCTTTTCGTGTTCCCATTTTTTCTTCCAGATTGTAAACTCATTGCTAGCATGAAGGATGATGCCCATCTTTAGGCCGAGCTGTAGTGATTTACACAAAATTGGTGCTTACTAAGTGTGCATTGAATTAAATAGGAATGCACACACAGCATTTAATTAATCACAAGAGTTTAGGGTGGGAAAAACATCCCTGGGTCAATGAGGTGGGGTAGTCATCAAGGGATGTGGAAGGAAGAGCAAATCAGTGTTTTTCAAGTGGACCCTTGAAAAGCTTGTTAAAAATGCAGATTTCTGGTCTCTGAGACTTCTGGAGCCCGGGTCCAGGAATGTGAGGTTTCATCAACCCTAACCCCAGAGATCTTGATATAACTGTCTCAACTATTAAAAACAAAAATAAACTCCCCCTTCTAATACGCAGCCAGAATTAGTAATTCTATACTAGAGTAAGAATAAAGAAAACAAGTTTTGTTTCTTTGTTCTGCTGCGTTGTGCTTTTTCATTTTGCTATTTGGGGTATTTTATAAATATTTATCAGAAGGTTGAAGTTGGAAAGAAAGCTGTCCCCTCTCCTTTAATAATAATCGCTAATATTTATTAAATATTCACCGTGCGCCAGATACTATTCCAAATGCTTTCTATGTGTTAACTAATTCAATCCTTACAACAACCCTGTAAGGTTGGCATTATATTATCCCGATTTTAGGTTGAGTATTTGGAAAAGTTGGGCTTCAAACCCAGACACAACAGCCTTGGAGCTGCCATTGTCAAGCCAGAGCCTCTTTGCTTCAAGAAAATCCAGTAAATATCCTGCATCTTCCAGAAAATTCTCCAGACTACTCTGACCACATCAACCTTACTGACAT
The DNA here is from genome assembly GCF_017311325.1 of Ursus maritimus. Lineage (NCBI taxonomy): Eukaryota > Metazoa > Chordata > Mammalia > Carnivora > Ursidae > Ursus > Ursus maritimus. The sequence continues at coordinate 22,069,684 of NW_024423786.1, forward strand.
CACCTATATTGCATTTTTCATGTAACAGTCTGCATCTAGTTCCCCCCCACCCCCTCGCCGTCCCCTAAACATACACCAAGCTCTTTCTGGATGGCCGCCCCTGTGCTATTCATTTTCCCTGCTTTGTTCCACTTTGCTATACACTCCCTGGGATGTTCTCTAGTGCCCATGCTATAGGTATTGACTTTCTCTCCAAAGAAATTATGTGCACTTATGAGGGCAGAGTAAGCCATTACTCTCTGCACTGCTGCCTCACCGGGACCCTTATGCTGCTCTTCACGTCAAACAGACAGTTTCGTGCACTGGTTCGGGAGTCTTCAGCTCGGAATTCAAAGACAGGTGCAACCACGTTCTAGTTTCCTATTCTCTCGCAGGTCAATTAACCTCTCTGACCCTAGGTTTCCCCCTCTGCAAAATGGAAGTCCATTAAGTCAACTGACCTTGAAAGACAACTGCTGTGTGGCAGGGGCTGACCAAGGGCAGCGTAGACCCTGAACACATGGGGCATCTAGTCCATCCCTTTCTCCCAGGAGAACCAAATGAGATAATACCAAGTGAAGTGCTTACTTAGCCCAGATCTGGGGGCCTGTCATAGTTGCTCAACAGATGTCAGCTATTCATTCAATATAGTCTATTTAATTAGAAGCAAGCAGCCCATTCGACACCAGAAGAAAATTTAATTAAACTTCACACCACACAGATGTAATATTATCCATCACTCCATCTCAAGCCTTCACTGCTTCACATCTTGCTTTTCACTTCATGTCCATAGCAGCTATGCAGGTGCCTGGAAAATCCAGCGAGCCTTCCCTCTGGTCCTTTTCTGTAGGCTGGTGATCCGTCAGAAGAAGAAGGAGGAAAGAAGGAAGAGGAGGAGGAGAAATGCCAAAACCAGGGTTACTGAAACTGTGGTCTCTCAAACATTGACATTGACGAATCAACTAAACTTCCAACAAAACGCGGAGGTGTGTATCTCCGTGTAGTCTTAGGACAATTCTTTTTAAAAACAGATTTAGTTTTAGAATTAATTCATAGTTTATAGAGAAATGGGTCGGGCAATGGGACACACATTCAAAGCTGTTTGGGAATTATTTTCTCTCGGTGACGGTGCACTTCTGGCGCTCTACTCAGCAACCCGTTTGAAAGATGATGTGAAAGTCTCAAGAGCAGATCCTTCCCGAATGGTTCTCCCTTCTTCCTCCACTCTTCTCTCATTTGCTGCCCCGCACGCAGCATCACATCTAGCTGCAATCTGTCTTCTCATTTATCAGCTATTTGAGTTAACCTCTGGAGTTTCGTCGTCTCTAAAGAAAGCATAATGAAACACTCCTGAATCCCAGAACTGTTCTGGAGGGAAAATGCCAGGCATGGGGTAGGCTCTTACTCCCTCTTTTTACTCTTCTTTCCTCTCTTTCTCTCTCGCTCTTCTCTCTTACTACCGTCTCTCCTTCCCTCCCTTCTTTCCCTCTTTCCTCCCCTCCTTGCTCCTCCTTTCTATGTCTTTCTTTCAAGGGGAGCCACCAGGTTCGCGGGAATCTCAGATCGAGTCATGAGCCAGACCCACTCCCGATCCGGAGTAGATCCTGTGCCGCCCGCAGCCGCCCGCGCCTCACCCCCTTTATTCTAAGGGCAGTCGGGCTTGGGATGCTTGGAGCCTGGGAGGCGAACCGAGTCCCTCCCCGCGCTTTTCTGCCTCGGAGCGAGGGATGGAGAGGCGCGGGCTAGTGCCCCTCCCCTTCCCCCACTCCCGGCCGCGCCAGCCGCTCCGCGCCCCTTGGCACCAGCGCCTTCTCTCTGGCGGGGTAGGCGAGCCCAGCCGGCAGCCGCGCGGCGGGGGCCGAGGGCGCCCCCTCCCTTCCTGGCGCTCCCCTCCCCTTCCTCCCCTCCCGATACAATGACTGGGCCGGAACAGCGCATCAGCCGAGTCTCATTGGCAGCGGCCGCCCCAGCCCCCGGAGAGGCGGCGGGCGGGGGCAGCTGCGGAGAGCGGAGCCGGGAGCCGGGGCTGACAGAGAGAGCAGGCGGGCAGGACGGAAGGACGGAAGGACGCCAGGCAGGCGGCCCGGGCACAGCTGTAAGTGTGGACCGAAGCGAGGACGCGCGGCGAGCGGCAGCGGGGACGACGAGCGGCCCCGGGCCGGGGATGCGGCGGGCGCCGGCTGCCCAGCCAGCCTGGGAGTCGGGCTGCGCGGCTCACGTGCCGAGCAGGAGCTTGGGCCGAGAGGAGGAGGAAGAGGAAGGCGGGCGCCCGGGAAGGCGCGGAGCCGAGTGGAGTTGCTCGCAGGGCCGGCGTAGAGCCGAGTTCCCAGGTCCCGCGCGCTGAGCCACCGAGACAATAAAAGTAGCGGTCGGCAGCGCCCGAGCGCCCGAGGGCGGAGGCAGCGGAGCAGGTAGGTGGGCTACTGCCCCGGTGTCCAGCGCGCTGCGGGGGCGCGGTCGAGAGCGGCGGCCCCGGCGGGCGCTCAGCGTGCGCCCGGGGCGCAGCGCGCGCGTCCGGAGACCCCCAGTGGAGGTGCTGGGCTCCGGCGCTGGGGCGAGCAGGAAACCCCGCCCACGGCTCCTGGGCTGCAGGCTCCCTCCGCAGGAGCCCCTGGGGCACTTGGCGCGGCGCTCTGGGCGCTTTGGTGGTGTGGAGACAGGAAGTTTGGCGGTTTCGAGGCGTTGGCGCTGGTGGGGTTTGCAAACGCGCCGCCAGGGACCATGTGCTTTGGTTGGTGCGCGTCCGTGGGAGGTGGGAGAAATGCTGATGAATCCCAGATACTTTCGAAAGGCAGGGAAAGGACTGGGGGAAATCCCTGGCGTTAGCAGAGGATACTCAGGGCTTGGTTCGTCTGCCCTGTACAACTAGGTGTGTCTGATTCTAGCAGCTCCTATGTTGGAAAGGCTGTGTGCGTGTGGATCGCTGTCTGTTTTCTGGAGTATTTCACCTTTCACCTTCGTGTGTGTGTGTGTCTGTGTGTGTGTGTGAGAGAGAGAAAGCGCGGGCGCGCGCGTGTGCTTGTGTGTGCGCGCGTGTCTGGGTCAGGGGGAGGGAACAAAGATGATATTTTGCAAAATGCCATTCGGTTTGGACTGGAAGATAAACTCTTCCTTTGCATCGAATGCCCTGTGGTCTGAACGATACTGTGAGTAGTGGCTGGTGTTGACAAAGGGGGTGAGAGCTCCTCGGTAATCTTCCCTGGAGCCTGAGAAAGCAGCCGCAGGAGGAGGTCTCCCTTGCTCTCCTTTGTGTGGCCGCTTCCTTCCAGATGTGAGAGGGTTGGGCTGGGCGCTCCTGGGTGGGGTAATAATTATCCCGAACATTCCTGCGATCTGCTAAGACTTGTAAACATACCAGAGCCAACTCCTCTGAACTTTGCGAACCAACTTGGTGTGCTTGCTGGTACCCAGACGGCTGCATCTGGAAGGTGGCCCCTTCAGAAGAAAGACTTTGGAGTGCTGACAGCAGCAGTCTCTCCAGAAAGCTGGCTGATCCTTCAAGGTTAGCTAGTGTTTGCCCCAGAAATTTACCGACCCATTTGGAGGATGTGTACGAGATTTTCGCGCAATCCCGGACATGCTGTTTCCCGTCCGAAAGAGAATGCATCTGTGGAACTTCCAAACCAAATATCTGGAGGAGAAGAAAAAGCAGCTTCGCCTTACTTAACCTCCCCAGGCTGCGCTTTCATCTGCCATCCACATGCTATGAAGAATGGTGGTTGAGAGCATCCTGTGTGTCAGGCGTTCCAGTAGGCACTTTTGGGGCATCATGAGTAGTCCGTGCAGCGGTACACTGAGCCCAGAGGGAGGTTAAGTAACTTGCCGTAAGTCACATTGGTAATTTGGAGTTTACCTGAGATCTGATTCCAGATGCCAGGCTGTTAACCATGACAGTGCCTCTAACAGGGATGTGCTGTAATGGCATTAATGATGATGAAGAAAGTAATAGTAGCAACAACAATAAGCACCTCGTATATTTTTTCATTCAATTAAATAGCATGATGGTGACTGACCCAAGGTAAACACTCAGTATATATTTCGGTCTCTAAGTTAAATGTCACAAACTAGGCGACGGTTATATTGATAAGTCTGTGATTCTTTTTTGTATATCTAAGAATTCTGTAATAAAAGTACAGCACAAACGCGCACACACACATACACACACCACACACTACACACCTTTGAAGAGTGCTTGCATTTCCTAAAAGAGGACCAGAAGAATTCAGACCATTCCAAGGACTTATTACACAGGAGAGGTTAATCGCTTCTTTACAACATCTGCAAATATTAATCAGACACTGTATTTGCTTAAATTCAGTAATGCAGGTGGAATGTATTTGAAAAATATAATGATGGAAGATGAAGAAGCCTACCTAAAATACCATTATAGTGAGGTTTGATTTTCATTCTCCCTGGGAAAATTCTCAGAAGTCACTTCTCCGGGGTGTACAATTGATTGTCTTTAAACTTCACTCTGCTTTGAAATTCATAGACTTTCGTCTTGGTGGCAGGACAGTCCATAGCTTCTCAAACAAGCAGACAACTGTGCTTGAGCCTAATAATCTAGAAGAATTTGGGAGGAGTTAAAGCTACAGCCACACAAGAGTGTAAAAGTGGCTAAATTTTCTCAGTATTGTTTACAGGCCCTGGTCTCTGTTGCTAGCAAGCATGAGAATCCTACTTCTCCATTCGATTCAGCAGATTTAATCAAGACTCTGCTTCTGAGCACACAAAAAGGAAGTTTTGGCTAACTGACAATACAAATAAGGTACATGGAAAACAGTTAAAAATACCCTGTCTTATCCAGCCTGCAGTAATTGCCTAAAATTTCAGGGACTCTTCATAGTTATTTTATACACGATACACACATAAGTGAAGGCTTGAGGTTTATACTGCAAGTGACCTCTGTCTCCCCGCCTCTTTCTCTCTTTCTCACCCTCCCTTCCTCTCTCTCTTCCTATCTCCCTACTTCCCTCTACATCTGCCCCAGAGATCTGATCTTATCTTGAAGACACTATTTTTACATACTCAGTAACTGCGGAGGTTCCCTGAAATTGCTATCTTCAGCCCCTAGATAAATAAATAACGTAACTCAGCTCAGCAACAGGACTTAGGTGTCTCTTTCCCTACTTAATGTATTTCTCATCTCTCTTTTTACACATGGTTTTTATTTTGTTTTAGAAAATGCTTTTTAAAATTTTTTTAGTAATGCATTTATTTCTAGGTCATTAAGATTTTTTTTTTTCCTTCCTTTTCTGGTCAGCATGTGTCCTGGGTAGATCAGAGAGAAATGGTAAGGTAGCAAGTATCTGTTGCTAGATACTTGGTTTAGGGGCCAAACCTCCTAGTTTCCTCAATAATCTGATTGAAATTATCATGTTTCTTATCTCACTTTTTCTGGTGAAATCAATTTTTAACTTTATCTCACAAGTCAGTGTTTTTTAAAATGAAGGTCATGAAATCAATATAGTGGGCTGCAACCAGTATTTTTTTTTTTTAAGTTATAACAGGACAGAAAATATCAGCATCATCAGATGCTAGTAAGTGTTCTGTTGTTTCATGAAACTTTGAGTCAGTTCTCTCTCTGGGCCTGCATGCACATTCTGGGTTACAGTATAAAATGTAATTCTTACTGAGTTGATGTCTAAAAAGTTGCCACAGAGGGTGTTTTCCTAGTAAGTGACAAAGACCCAATTTAAGTGGAATTAGGAGATAGATATATAAATTTTTTTCATACATACAAGTTCAAGTTACTGAAAGGTACATACCTAGAACTGGCCTCAAGAGTATCTTGCTCAGGGCTGAACAATAACTTCGGAATCTGATTTCTTTCTTTTCACCTTCAGCCCCGTCTTCCTCTTCTTTCCTCTGTGTATGGGGCTCCTTGTTGGGTGGCTAGCTGATGGTAGCCATCGTCAGTTTATGCAATTTCAGGTTCAAGTCCGACAAAAAAGTATAAGCCTCCTTTGCCCAATTATTGAACGAAAAGCCTCAAAACCAGTTCCAATGGGCCTGATGGGCATGGTTTGTAGGAAAGCCCTGTGCCAAATCACTTCTGCGGAATTTGAGGGCTTTGCCTTGTGGTCGAGTCTCACCCAGACCCCATGGACCGAGGACCCCAGAGGGCTGGACCTCGACAAAGACAGTTGCTGGAGAAAGGGGAAATGGATGCCGACGAAGTCAAATAAACATTTGATGAAATGTGCAAGTGTCTAAGTCCGTGAAAGCTGATTTCCATTCTCTTGGATGCCCAGAAGAATGGAGGACAAGCTGAATTATATTCAGGCAAATAGGCTATCAATAGGATTTCTCATGTATGTAAGGAAAGCCTTAGTTGTCACTTTTAACGTGGTCAATATCAGGACTTACGAGATTACAATGCACGGCAGGTCAAATTGATAGTGGTTGCTCTATTTTCCAGTGACACCGAGGGGGTAAAAAGGCAGATATATTGGTTAAAAATCCACTACAAACCCTAAACCTCTTACAAGGGGTGATCTTGATCCCTTTTGCACTGATGTGCGAATCTTGAATCTTGGAAGGCATTTATTTTAATCGCTTTGTTGTGCTAATGTGGTGAAAGTAGATATTGAGGTGGTGTCTTTCAGCAAGTGATTTGAAGAATACGCCTCCATTAAGGGCCAAGGCCCATGAGTTTTCTGCTTCACAGCGCTTAGGCCTTGAGATATTTATCTGGGTCTATGTTACTTTGCCCTTGGGGTTGTGCTGCTTTTAATTACCCTTTGCCACTTCATGTACAATTATCCAGTGGGTAAGGGGGCCCTAATTGTGTGCGGCTGTGAGAATAATGTTCACTCCCAGCAGAGGTTCTCTAGAAGCAGGGTAATCATGCTGGCTTGCCCGGGTCAATCCTGGTTAATGTCTGTGCCTCCAGTTTAGATGAGAAATTACACGGTCCCCCCACCTAGTTTATTTTAGGGGGACATGATTAGAGGCCTTTTTAATAGATTAAAGTATAAAGAATTCCTTTCACCAGGCAAGATTAAATGATAATATTTAAGGGTGCATGCTTGTGTGGTTTAAGTCAAAAAGAAAGCAAAGAAAGTGGTTACCAAAAAGGTCATGAGAGTGCAGTGGTTCATAACCAGGAGTGATTTTGTCACAAGGGGACACTTGTCAATGTCTAGAGAAATTGTTGCCATTTCTTGTCAATGTCTAGAGAAATTGTTGCCATTTCTTGTTGCCACCTGGGGAAGGTGCTTTTGGAAGCCAGGGAGGCTTCTACTCATCCCGCAGGAGCAGGACAACCCCCACAGCAAAGAATTACCCAGCCCCAAATGTATACAGTGTTGGGGACGAGAAACCCTAGTACAGTAGTTACATTTGAGGAGGAGGGAGAGAAAGTATCTAGGAGCTTCTCGGGCAACAGAGTGATGGATACATGGCTGTTTACTTGGAGATAATTATTGAGCTGCATATTTATATTGTGTTCCGTTTGTGTTTTGAGAGAGAGCGTGTGGGGAGGGGCAGAAGGAGAGGGAGAAAGACAGTCTCAAGTAGACTCCATGCTCAGTGCAGAGTCCTACACGGGGCTCAATGTCATGGCCCTGAGATCATGACGTGAGCTGAACCCAAGAGTGGGACGCTTAACTGTCTGAGTCACCCACGCACCACTGTTCATTTTTTAAATGTATGTTATGTTTAAGAATAAAATGCATTCCAAAAAAATTTTTAAAAAGAGGTCCTCACCATAACCGAAGGATAAGATGCACTTCCCAGTGCCTACCTAGTAGGGTCTTGTTCAGATGTGAAGACTCAATAAATACCAGTAGTAGAGCTAATGGTAACTAGACGGGCCCCTGTTCACCTGTGCTGGGAATTACTCTGCCAAGATCCCATAATATTTGTCGAATTGGCAAAGTCTGTGTGTTGACCAGTATTTTACAGAAAGGCAGGATGGGTTGAGGTTCCGAACGCTGGCTCTGGAGTCAGATGACATGCCCTCAAATCCAGCTGCACCACTTACGAAATGTATGACTTCGAGCAAGTGGCTTACCCCTTGTGCCTCTAGTTTCCTCATCCATGAAATGGAGAGAATAAAAGTCCCTACCTCATTGGGTTATTGTGAGGATAAAAGGACAGGGTGTAGAGTGCTTCACGTAGTGCCTGTTGCATATTAAATACCCCATAAATATTAGCTATTATTATTTTGGAGGCCAAGAAAAAATATTAATAGCTGTATTTTTTTATTGAACGCTGTGTACTAGATTTCAATCTCAGCATTTTGCAGCTATCCTATTCTTTATTCTTGCAAAAATCCTCTGACATGGGTGTTGCGTCCATTTATTGCTCCCATTTTATGGATGAGGAAAACAGAGACTTAATGACATTAGCAAGTAAGGGAGACTTAATTTCAACCCAAAGTCATTCTGACTCTGGAGCCTCTGCTATCATTTATTATGTCATATTGTTAGATATGAAGAGAAACTTTGAGATCAGCACACCCACAAAAATGAGCCCCAAAGAGGGCTGTGATTTGGCAAGTTATTAGGGATGGTGCGGGGCCAGAGCCCAGAGTTTCTACCTCCCACCATCCGCTACAACCATCTGTGTTTTGCAAGCAAATGCATCTACCTCACAAGGCAACCGTGGCAGGTAGAGGCAGATCCAGATACGGGGTCAGGAACTGGGGAGATGTCTTCTAATTCAGCTACAAAAATCCTAGAGCTGTGCTCGCTAAAGTGGGGTAGGTATACCCTTGGTGGCATATGAGTTCATTTTATTTTTTTAAGATATATTTATTTATGAGACAGAGAGAGAGCGCGCGCCTGCTTGTGCACACAAGCGGTGGCGGGGGGGGGGGACATAGGGAGAGGGAGACAAGCGGACTCCCCACTGAGCTCGGAGCCCGAAGCAGGGCTCCATCCCAGGACCCCGAGGACCATGACCTGAGCTGACATCAAGAGCCAGATAGATGCTTAACCGACTAAGCCACGCAGGCGCCCCTGAATAAGTTAATTTTAGCTGATAGATGGAGAATCATTTTCCTTTGATGATTATTTATTTATTTTAATGTATGCCAACAGACTGTTTTTCACTTAGACCTTCAACTCTTATTAAGGAATGTATTTCTTTCTGCCTTGCTGAATGAACTATTGACAGACTGGATAGTACTGCTTAGGATAAGGCTAAGTGAGACAGAATGTCAGTGTAAAATCCTTTAAAAATACATATTAGTAACACAGAGTGTAGGTGGTGTTGAAAAATGGCTAAGGCTTTGAAGGGAAGCTGTGAATGACTGAAGTCGGGGAAATAGACTCGAGCGATGTTTCTCCAGCACTGTGCACTTGAGTCACTTGGGGATGGGATTCAGATTTAGCAGATCTGGAGTGGAACCTGAGATTCTGTTGAGCTCCCAGGTGATGCCGCTGATGCTCGTCTGTGGACCACCCTGTGCCTAGCAAGGGATCAGAGAACCTAGAAAATTCTTGGACATGTGCTGGGTGCTGGGGAGGGGTCAGAGAAATGTAAGGTAATGTCTTGTCTCCCAGAAGCTTAATCTAGTTGGGGAGAGAAGCTGTGAATGAACGTGGGAGGTTTGCAGAGCAAGCGTGGTGGGAAGGAGAGGCACAGGTACGGGTCTGCCCAGAGCTGCTGCAACGGGATGGCAGGAAGGGATGGGTGGGGTGGGGTTCCCTTTGGCCTGAAAGACGTATGGCAGCCAAGTGGAGAGTTCCAAGACAGGCTTGCAGAGCAGGAGGAAGGCTACAAGTCACAGGGAAGACTCTAGAAAATGCCTATGCCTGCAAAGTGGAGATTACAGCCATAATTTGATCAACACGGAGAATCAGTCTGGAACATTCAGTTTGAATAACTTGCCTCTTCCAAGAACAGGCCCCTGCCTAGAAATAATAGCTCCTGTTTATTGAGTCCCTGTAAGTGCCAGGCGTTTGCTAACGGCTTTCCGTATAGTATATAAGGACCGTCTGCACAGTGAAACACCACTGCTCATACTTTACACAGGTAGAAACCCAGGCTTGGAGGGGCCGTGTGACTTGTTCAACACGCACACAGCTGGTCAGCGAGACCTGGAATTCGAACTCAGAACGGAGTCTGGGCTCTTTGACACCACCCTGCAAGAGACTGCTCTTCGTTATCCCTGACAGTCTCAGCCTGAGAGGTTGAGCTTTCTCTCCAGAGAGCATACCTTCCAGGAGCCTCTAATGGCCCATCGTGTCCCAAATGAGACCACTGCCCTCGGAAAGAGATCCTGAGCAAACATCCAATGTGGTCAAGTGGTTTATCCTTCACTGCTATTTATAAGAGATTGTATTTCTTTCTGCCCTGCTAGATAAGTTATTAACAGACAGAAGTTTCGGGCATTGTGACCCTACATAAGAAATAAGTTCAAGACTGCAACCCCCGGCCCAGATAAGCACTGAATGTTTTGTTGCAAGAAGGAGGCACTTTCCTTTGGAAATCACCAAGTATAGCCTAGGCAGACAGTTATTGGAAATAATTATGCCTCCGTCTCAGCATGAGGCCAGTCACAGCCCCGCCTGATTCAAAAGGTCTTTCTGGAATACCAGCATCCATCTTCCAGCTGGTGCTTATAACAACCGACAGCGTTGGTAGGGGACCCGCAACGGATGCGGCCTGAGGATTGTTTCCAGGCTTCCCTTGTTGCACCTGACTGAGCCCATCCCATCAATTCAGTCATTGCAAAAGAGCAGGGGGGACCATATGCGACCTGAATGGGAGGCGCAAAGCTCACAGAGCCAGCCCTGGCCCTGGTTCATCCAAGTGTAATACTCTGGTAAGGTTCTGCCAGATGAAGGAGGAGCTGCAGAGAAAAAGGGGTGGAGAATCAGGAAGGCTGAGTTCTAATCCCATCTCAGCAGCAGGACTGACCTGAGCTGTGTTAATTAGCTCTCTGGGTTTGTCAAGTGGGTGGTGAGACTTGAGGTTACCTCCATCTCTAATCCTTTACGCTATGAACAATCAGACGTGCACACGCTGTACCTTACCTGCACCTGTGGTACTATTCTCAGTTAATTTAAGTCCCAGATAAATAAATGTGTTTAAAATAAATGCATTTAAAAAGGCTTCCTTATCAGCAGTACGTTGGTGGAACGACTCAGTAAAATTATTTGCTGGGCAGTAAAAATAATATTTGGCGTAACTTATCATCAAATAACCTTTCAGTATTGAGACAAAGCTCAAAACATTGGGCCAGTGTAGCTTCTTTGATAAGTTAGGAAAGATAAGGGTATTCGAGGCCATCACAAATGAACTAATTGCATCCATTTAAATGGGCAAGTTGAAATGCAGGATCCTGATTAAGTAATGAAAACCATGTGCCCCTAGACTGTGACCATAGAGCCTCAGCCCAGTGGGGCCATAACACATAAATTAAGGACATAGCATGGTAATTTGCTCCAACTGTGTGAAATTAATTCAGTGTATTTTGAAGAGGGAAGAAAAGCATGCTGTGTTATATACCTTCAGGTTCTCAATGTAGCTGCATTTTCACTGCCTTAAAAAACAAAGGGGAGTGTCCAGTGTTTAGAGGTCAAAAGTTTGATTGAAACAAATTAAGAGTAAGAAATCATTTTTGCAATGATTCAGCTGCTTTAAGCAGTTCAAATCATGAGTGGTTCCTGTTGTACTTTCTAGCAGTATGCTTAATTATATGTGGAAAAAGCATATCAGAAAACTATCACTGGCCTTTTTTTTTAGATCTCAGGGAAAAGCTGTGAAAAAGGTAAAGATAAAGGGTATTTAAAAGTTTGACAGATTGTCAGCAAGTGTTCATACTATTCAGTAAATACTTGCACTATAAGGATAAGAGGGGCCAATGCAACTTTGTCTTCGTTCAGAGTATACAGTGCAAACTTCCTTCTTCCCACTTCTTATACAGTTTCATTTATCTGGCGTTGTCAAGGAATAAATAATCTGTTTCACCGAAATGATTTTTCCAGGAGATTAAAGCTTACCTCTGCCTACCCAGGTTACTTTTTTGCTTGAACTATTTTTGATGAAAACATGGCCCATGCTTCTTTACTTCTTTACATGGAGTGTATAAAGGTGGTTAGATCATTCCTGAATTTGGGCCCCTCAAGCCAAACACTGCTTTTTGTTCCTTGCCATCATCCTGTTACTCTTTGACAGCTGAATTGTGGGGCCGAGTGCCTCTGTGTAAATAACCACCATTTCTATTCTTTTATGGTTACTGGTATTCCTAATCATAGGGCTCCTCTGACTGGTTAGCAAATCTCCCGTGGGGTGCTGGGAACTTCATGCATGTTATAATCTTGGCTAATCTGCCTAACCCCCAAGAAATGAGATTATTCCTCCTGTTTTATGGGTGAGAAAATTGAAGTTTAAGAAATGAGTAGGCAGTAGAGCTGGGATTTGACCCCCTGTCTCTCAGTGGATCATGCTTGTTGATAGCTAATTACAAGAGTGGCCTCCTGTTCTGTTTCTCCTCTCTGCCTCTATTTGGGTATTTCTGTCGATCCCCTTGCTTTAGAGACCTTCGCCCAGGTCAGGACCCAAGATTAGGTGTCTGCCTCTTTTATGGGTCATTTTTTGGTGTCTTTTTTCCTTAAATGGGGCTCTGAGGGTACTTTTGCTGATTCCTAGGTTCCCAGACATATTCTGCACAATTGCAGTTTCTGGAACTCTAACCTGTGAATTCATCACTGCGTATGCTAGGGCTTTGGGGGGATTATAGGGTTTTCTGCATTATGATTAAGCCACATCATCAAGCAATCTGCAATCAGGAATGCTTGGCAAGTCCAGAATGCAGGGGTCAGCAAACTTTCTGTGAAGGGCCAGGGACTAAATATATTAGGCTTTGCGGGCCATATGGTCTGTGTTCACCTACTTAACTTTGTCTTCGTAGGGCAAGAATAGTCACGGATCATATATAAAATAATGGGTGAAACTAGATTCCAGTAAAATTTATTTATTTATTTTTAAAGAATTTATTTATTTAAGAGAGAGAGCGAGAGAGCGCAGGTGTGTTAGCGCAGGGAGGGGCAGAGGGAGAGGGAGAGGGAAAGAATCTCAAGCAGACTCCGGGCTGAGCCCTGACCCCAACCGGGGACTCCAACTCATGACCCTGAGAACATGATCTGAGCCAAAACCAAGAGTCAGATGCTTAACTGACCAAGACACCCAGGCACCCCTGAAATTTTATTTAGAAAATTTTATGTAGAAAAACAAGCTGTGGGCAGGAGTTGGCTTATGGGCCTATACTTGGCTAACTCCTGTTGTAATGGGGGAAATGACCAATCAGGATATTTAAAAAGCCTAACTAGGTAGTTAGTTTGGAGGCAGTGAGTGGCCCATGGACTCTGGAGCCAACTGCCAGGATTTGTCTCCTAGCTCTGCCGCTGACTACCCTACTGTAGGCAAGTATCTTAACCTCTCTGTGCCTTGGTCTTCTGTGCTTAAGGTGAGGAAACTAATAGACCTCACATCAGAGGGTTGCTTTGAGAATTAAGGGAATTATATGTGAAGTACTTAGGAGGGTACCCAGGACAAAATAAACCCTGTGTAACTTTTCGTGAAGTTAAGAATCATAAGGAATCCAGTTTCTAATGATACTAAGTATTGTAATGAGTTGTGGGGCAGCACAAGACTTCCTTTGCGCGGAGTGGAGTGGAGGGCAGCCATGAGGCTGCCGCCCGTCTTGGGTGGGTTTGCGGAAGGAGTGGGGAGTTTTGCTAGTGCAGGCAGCACAGTGGGTCAGGGGAGACCCTAGCCTGGGAGTTACTGGTGAACTGGGTTTAGCAGTTGTCTTTAAGTCACTTCCCTCTAGGGTCCTGCTTTTCCCATCCATAAAATAAGGGGCTTTACCTAGGTTAGTGGATGTGAACTGTTTGCCCACTGGTTGAATTCTGCCTACAGAGAGCTCCATTCACCCCTACAGTGTTTTCAAAAAACTTTTTTTTGGAATTAATCATCAGCAATAATGAATCAGGAGGTTCCACAAGAATTCTGGATTCCAGGTTTCTTTTAAAAATTCAGGAGCTTTAACAACGCTGGCTGCATTCCCTCATGGCATCCGTTGGCCAGCGCTGAGTAATGGCGGCCCATGGGTTCTGTCACTGATGTGCTGTAGCAGATGCTGCTGGTGCCCAGCCCATAGCCTTGCCCTTCCACTTCAGCGCAGGCCAGCTTGACTTCCCACTGTCAGCACCTGGGTTCATCTGTCTGAGGAGTCTCTCTGACTGTGGAAATGGTGTGGGTGAGTGCCAGGGAATTGAAGCCCACCCCTCCAGTGATGAAAGGTTCAGCGTACAGACACCTGAGTTCCCTTGGCCATCTGGTGAGATAACTAAGGTGTTATTCTACACCCATTTCGAGAGTTTGCCATGGGTTAATCTCTAGTCACCAACAGTGACAGTTGACCTAATAGGACACTCTCCTCCTGGTGTTCCCTGGGATGGCCTCTCAGATAAACCCCTTACAGTTGAATCCTTGTCCAAGCTTCTGGAGGAAATCAGACTAAGAAAACCATAGTCCCTACTACTGAGGCCAGATGAGAATTGCTCTTGTTTTCCATCATGCTTAGACGGTTTTGCTTGGGTGGGGAAATAGTTATCCATCCCATGTCCACCAAAGGAGGGAAGGTTAAGGACTGAATGCTCTGTAGGTTTCTAGAAGAATGGGAGTATATTTCCTCGTGTAAGTAAAGAATAGATGGAAAGCTTTTGTGCAGATGAATGACCTTTCCTACTCACTGAAGTCCTGCCCCATAGGTGTCTGAATTTCTGATTCCTTCAATAGAAGATCCTTATGGATTCTTAAAGTGGGGACTATTTTAGTGGGGTATCCTGTGAGAAGCAGTCAGAACCCCTGCAGTGTGACTGGTGGATTGTTTTAAACTGCCTGAAGAGATTTGCATTTTAAAAAAGGAGATCTGAGAATCAAGTTTGTTTCCTAATAGGGTGACCAACCGTCCTGATTAGGTCGGGGCTGAGAACTCTCCTGGGACGCACTAAATGGCGAAAATCCCAGGCAAGCCAGAATCAGCTGGTCACCTACAGGAGATAGAAGTCACACCTAGGACCTGTCAGTGTCCAACCCCTGAAAGCTTATGTCTTTCCTGTCTATAAATGTGTGTGTGTGTACCTGCTTATATATTTTTTAATAAAATCATATTTTTTAAAATGACCCCAAACTTAAAGGTATGTTGAAATAAAATAACTCTTTTCTGGATTTCTAATTATAAAAATCTGAGTAGGTTCAGCGGCGCGACTTCTGTTTTCCTTTGCGTGTGTGCCTCTGCTTTGTCGCTGACTGTGGGGGACACGACACTGAGTAGAAGGAGTGGACTTGGAAACACTCCGTATCTCTTGCCTGTCAGGGCTCCGTTAGAAGCTCTGAGCACTCTCCTCAAAGGTAAATGGGGAACCTGGTGTGTTTGAGGGTAAGACACTTCCCTGAACATTGGCTCTGCCCTGAGTTACCTGTCCTCTTTCTTCTGCTGCCTATTTATCTCTTCTTAGTGATACCGTGCTTTAATCGGAAATGAACTTGTGAAAATCTTGACGCCCAAATTAGAAGAGTGTCACAGCTGGATGAGGGAGAGGAAGCCATGTGCCCAGACAGAGGACATAAATAGCAAAGGGCGTGAATGACACCAGAATGTGGGAATCTCTGAGAGTGAGAAACTAAATGTGTTGTCTGCATAAATGCGGAAGGAAGACCTGGGAATTGGAAGTTTCGCATGACTTGGGGTATCAAATCAGGGAATTTAGGTCCTGGAGTAAAGATGTGAGACTCTATAAGTACGTTTGGAACCAGAAAGATATTTGTACTTGAACCCAAAATCCATCATTTAACTCCATTTATAACCTGGCACAAGTCAGGGAACCTTCCTAAGCCTCAGTGTCCTCCTTCCTAAAACAGACATGAGAAGAAATGGAAGCTGATCTTTGATTGCCTACTGTGTACTCTTATCAGTGCCAGGGACATTAGAGGAATTGTCTCATTTAAAATTTTACAGTCCTGCAAGGCTGGTATAATTGGCCCCATTTTACAGATGAGGAAATCGAGGCATTGGCAAGTCAACTAATTTTTCCAGCATCACTCAGCTAGTAAAGTGAGGAAGCCAGACTTCAGATCTGGGTCAGGCTGACTCCAGAGCCTCTGCCAGCCTGGCATAGCTTACCTCTCGCAGTGCTGGTCTCACTTGGGTCCATCCAGAAGCTTATCCTGAGATAGATTGCAAGTAGTGTCTTTGGGAAATGCAAGAAACAGCAGCAGTGAAGTCAGGAAATGAGATAAGGAAAGGAAGGCAGGCAAGAAGTGTGTTATCAATCCAGCTACCCCAGCGGGCTAGCAGAGCTCCAACCAAGTGGGGAAACTCAGAAACCAGCACAGTGCTCCTATGCCCCAAAGGGCAGCACAGTGCAGTGATCAGGGGGGTGTTTATACAACAGCTCCCAAGAGTCACCAGTTGAGGGCTGCTTCTGAGAGGTGGAGTGATAATTCCTAGGTGCCTCCCTTGTATCCTGTGTTTGGCAAAGTAGGACTACCAGCCCAAGAAAGCCCTTGGCAGAGAAATGCAGGTGTGGTGGTTGGGAGCAGGATACGGTGTGTCTGGAAGCAGGAGGGAGAAGGGAGTGTGAAAAGAGCGCTGGCAGCACCTGCTACCGTAGACGTGAGAACCAGAGACCGTATGTACAGAGGCAGGCCTAGGGCCACCATTTATGGAGGGTATACTATGATTGTGCAAATAATTAACAGTGAGAGGACTTCTGAGGTTTAGCCTGGGTCTTGTGAATCCTTAGTTGCCTAGGATTGTTCCCAGGCACCTGTATGAAGGCCTAAGGGAGGTCAGCCTGCATGTATTGATCATGAACTTGGGATAAATGCCAAGCCTGGCCATCCCCGCACAATAGGCTGTTTCCTTGGTGGCTCTGACCATCGGAGGTCCATCAAGATATCTACTACCCCTGGGTCTGGGTCCTGGGGAAGAGCTAGAGTGGTTGCTTCCACAAGAACAAGACACCTCTTCCTCCATTTAGAAACCCAAAGTTTACCCACCCCCCCGTGTGCTCTGAGGAAGGGAATTTGAAAAAGGATTGTGAGCCAAAAGCAGGAAAGGATAAATGTAGCTTGGGTGACTTGATTAGCAAGATCTTCTATTTTTCTTATGATGACAACATCTTGTCTTTCTGCCACGTCTTAAGGTTCTTTTTTTTCTGTCAGAATGTAATTACTGAGCACTACAGTAGTTCTAGTTTGGGTTGTCCCACTTCCATCCTTCCCCCAGTCCATTAGGGGGGTTCACCATTTTGTGGGGTCTTGATGGGGCAGTACCCATCTCTCCCTCTGAGCCAAAAGACCAGATTATCCCTTTCTTCATGTGATGTGATCCAAGATGGCAGAGACTAGTTTTTGTCTCCTAATATCCAGTTCCCATTCCTCCTGTTGGTAATAACGCACATCCTTTTCGTTTTCTCTGGGCGTGTGGCCGCTGCAGTAGAGACTACATTTCCCAGGCTCCCTTGTGTCTGGTGTGGCCATGTGACCAAGTTCTGCTGAACTCACCTCAAGGAATGGGAGAGGAAGTGGTGCGTGCAGGTTCTAGTTGTTGCCATTGAAAGGAAAACTCCTACTTGTTCTTCCCTCCTTGCCTTGAACTCCAGAACAAGGAAGTGGTGATGGGCCATCTTCAACCATGGGGGTGAGGGCAAGAATCCAGTCATTGGTTTGCAAACTTGGGACTTCCCCACGTGAAATCTGAAACTGATCCCCTTAAATGGAGGGCGAGAGGAGGTTGAAGAAAGAGGCAGACCACCGCACCCTCTGAAGGCTGAGTCCTTGACATGGCTCCTACTGAGAGAATGCTGGGCAAGAACATATATTCCAAGGACAGTGGTGGGGGAGGTGGGAGGTGTTAAGGAGCCACTGATTGCCTGTGTCTAACTTACTCATCAACCAGTGGTCATATCCTCTGTATGACTTCCAACAGCAGGGGCTGACAGAGCATGAAAATGAAAGATGTCTGGGTCCTTCTATCTCCGTGTGGAACAGAGCTGTACTACCAGCCCCTGCCCCTGCCAGACCTGCCCTTTACTTGATCTTGGACTTGAAGCAGAACTTATCTAAATGACTCTTACTTGGTCTTTGTTAAATCCAAGAACCTATATTTTTAACTGATAGAAAGTCTTGATACAGGACTTAGCCTCCGCCAATGGCAGTTACTAAAAAAAAAATCATGGGAGTTGGTGCCAGGAAGACCTGGGTTTCATCCTAGCTCTGCCACATAGTAACTGCACGATGTCAAATAAGAGATTAATCTAAACATTTTCTGAGCCTGTGGCATGCTGTACCATATTCAGTACTCCAAAGCCAGTCTGTGGGGACAAAATGCCCGGCATAATGCTTGGCACATAGTCAGCAATCAATGAAAGATGGCTGTTGATGTTATTCGTATCATTATTAATTATTCACAATGCTGAGCTGTTGCTGACCACTCAGGCAGTAAGACGGTATTAGTAACCTTATACCTGCTGGCTCTGAGGTCTGGAATTAATTTTGCAAATTTCTAGAGGGTTTGGGTGATCCATGGTAAATTAGCAGGTCAGCAGAAACCATATGTTCCCTCAGACCTCTGTGGGGAGCAGGCATTTGCTTACCTCAGGTAAAGGATATAGTCCAGTTAGTGGAGCAGAGGGTATGTCTGATGATGATATGGACAGACTTCCTGGGGTGTTTTGCTCCCTCACAACCCCGGGTAGGTATGTGAGGGTGGCAAGCACAGGTGGGGGAACCTGCTAGTCAGGGGAGAACTAAGTATCTTCATTGCCAACACTCTGCCCTGGCTGACCTGGGAAGCCACAGCTTTAGTGTCTGTGACAACTGCTAGTGGTTTACCTGGTAGCCACTTCCTCCATTCTTAGTAACAAACGCCCAGTTTTATTTGAGGTGAGGTAGTGTGCTTTGCTGAAAGACACTTCCCTTCCTCCTACCCTGTTATATATGGCAGTAGGACCAAGTGCTGGCTAGTGAGGTGTAAGCAAACGTTTTGCAGAGCTTCTGGGAAGGATCCCAGTTCTTAGCCGACTCAGGTGGGAGGCTGCTCTTTTGCCTTTCCATCTTCCTCCTTCTGCTTCCCAGAACACTGGTTTGATGGCCGGAGCTTCAACAACCATTTTGTGACTTTGAGAGAGAAACCATGGGCTCAGGGTGGCTGAGTAGAATGTAGAGGGATGTGCTTTCTGCTGGAAATGGTTACTGCAAATGAATTCTTGAGTACCCCTCAAATCCCCCCCCCCACCATTACCCCTCCCCGCCATTTTGGCTCTACGTGTATTTATTGGCCTTCCCCTGATTTTACATTAAGCATTTCAGTAGTCTCGAAGGTCAAAGCGCCATGCCAAAGGACTACAAAGCTACCTCTCTCATCCTCTTGTGGGGCTGGGTTCGTTTCTTCAGCTTTTTTACAAATGCCTGGAGTCCAGCTTCCTAACAGAATGATCACTGACGCCATCATTGTGTCCATTGTACTTACTCAGGACTGAACATTTTGGTGCATAATGATTCTCTAACTTTTTCATTTGGTGTTTTATAGCCTTTGCTTGTGGTCAGATTGTTTGTTTTTTTCCAAATATAGTAACACTACTTGTTTGCTGCTTTTCTGAACATGTGGATGGATTCCTGAGAACTGTTCTTGCAGAGGAAGGATCTTGGAAAAGGCCTTAGAAGAATAACGTGGGGTGTAACCCGAGGTTTGCAGCGTCCTGGTCATCTCTGTTGAATCAATGAGCTCGACACTCTGCTGGTATTCATCTCCCGATTCTCATCTCCAGGCCCATCTTCCTCTCCTCTGAACTGCGATATAGGGTAGAAGTCTGCGAGTTACATTTGTCACACTCCCTTTTAGCTGGCTTCTGATCAGGCTCTGTCAGGGGGAGGTGGTGGCTGGCGATGGGGATGCAGGAAGACGGGGAAGGGATTTATTTCTGCTTCCAGCCCAGGCATGCATCTGTCACAGCAGCAGACGGCCGTGCAGCTTCCGGCGGGAAATGTGTGCTTCGTGGAAAGGCCAGCCCCGGTCCCATATTTACAAATGCCTCTTGCATCCAAAGCATCTAAGTCAGAGAGTGGCTTCGAATAATAAGGGAAGTAACTAAAGTGCCCCAAACATGTACAAGCTTCACAACCTGCTAGAAGGTTCATTCATTCATGTACTCATTCAGGAAACATTTGTTGTCTACAGCAACTGTGTGAGTGACCATGGGAATCATAAAAGAGGTGATTGAGAGAGCGCCATCTAGAGAAGGGACAGTCACTTTGGATTAGCTTTGAAAGAAAGTCTGTTTTTGGAACCTGTTTTTCAGCTGAGCCAGACGGCCGAGAAGGAGCCAGCCATGTGAACATCCAGGGGGAGAGCATTCCCAGGCAGAGGGTATGGCTAGAGCACAGGCTGGGGCAGTAGGAACATACCTGGAGGGTTTTAAGAATGGAGAATGGGCCAGTGTGACTGGAACGCAGTGAGCAGGGGAGAGTGTGGCGAGGCAAGATTAAATCATGGAGGGCCTTGTAGACTGCTGTGGAGGGTTTGTGTTTTATTCTAAGTACAATAGGAAGCCAATGGATTATTATAAACAGAGAGGTGACATGATCTGACTCACAATTTTTTAAGAAGCCGCATGAGATATTTTCCAGGTGAGAACATCAATAAAAGCAGCATGTTAGCTAGAGGCGTGTAACCGTGCTTCAGGCAAGTGCTGTTGGAGGCTTGAACTAGGAAGAAGATTCTTCAGGCAGACCCACGAAGAGAGATACAAAGGGAGGGCATAGGGCAGGGCTTTGGGGGGCCAAGGAAACCAACACAAGGACTGACAGAAGAGGCTACCAGGAAGTTGATCTGCCAGGAAGTTCACTGTGTCACGAAGCCCACTCAGGGTCTGCAAGGTGGAAATCCATGTGCCTTCCTCAGCTTTAGGGCCTGGCCAGACCCCAAGAGTGGGAGAGCATTCATTGTGAGGGAGGATGGGACAACCCCCGCGGGGGGCCGCTCACGGCCCTGAGAGGATCCAGTCATGGTGTAGAAAGGAGCAGGCCTTCCCACACAACCAGCAGCCGCCTCATCTGAGTCATCCCTGTCAAGCTACTCAGAGAAACTGAATCCAACTTTGAACCCAAGCAGGACTGGAAGTGCTATTCCCCAGGGTGAAAGCCCCATTACATTCCAGGTAAGACCAGGAGAGAAAGTAAGCCTTTCTAATATATATATTTTTTTCTGGCCTGAATTCTTCTCTTTCCTCATCATTGCTGTTTGCCTGTCTCAGCATGAGCTATGACAGAGCTGAAGACAAGGGTGCCTGTGGTTGATTTGGGGAAGAGGTCAAGGAGTCTGAGCGGGGATTGTGGAAATAGGGAAGAAGGATGTAGACCATCACCTGGGGCGACCAGATCTCTATCCCCCTGAAATGCCATATAAAATGCACCTTAGAATTTTCCACCTGTAGGGAGGAAAAGGGGAGTGTTTGTCCACGGGCAGCTTCGTGAGTGTCAGCACCCTCACACTTCCGGGCTTGCCCTTGCCTCACCGCAGAGTGGCTCCTGGCATTCCTCCTGTGCCCAGCCCCAGGGCAGAAAGCCCAAAGCTCTTTCCCTGTAGGCTTTTGCATGAGATACTCTTTTAAAATGCTGGGTTTGGATGCTAGAAATGTCAGAGAAGCTAGCCAGGGAGAAAAAGGGTTTAAGTAGAGAAAATATAAAATGGCTGCCAAAAGCCAGCAAGATTCCTGAGGCAGGAGGAGGGATAGATGGTTGCTTGTGGGAAGAAATAAGAGATAACTGTTTTTCAGCAGAGGGTTTCCTAATTGTTAGGCAGGGCTCCCCGCCACCTTTCTCTCTCTCTCTCTCTCTCTCTCTCTCTCTCTCTCTCACACACACACACACACACACACACACACCCCGCACTAGCCACATGGAAAGACTCTAAGATCCCCAGATATGCTAGACTCTCTTGACTGAGGTCCCTTCCACACTGAGGACCTCTCAGCCATGCACACCTACACACTTAGCTTGGTTGATTCACTCTCATCACTGAAGACCCACACCCCACTTTGTCTCATGGCTTTCCTTAAATTCCCAAATTTGGCAATGTGTACTGTCTCCATTAGAGCCTTTTGATCCTAAGAACTAGACCCCCACTCAAAGAGGTTTAAGTGGAAAACAAACAAATGGATGTAGGGTAGTGTCCTCAGAAGGTAATCCACAGACCCCTGACATCAGGATCACAGGGGCGTACCCATCCCTGCGCCATGCCTACCTCCTCTACCAGGAGCCTGACGGCCCAGCCCATAAACAAGCCGCCCTCCTGATTCTTTTGTACATTTACATTTTAGAATCCTATTTAAGGCTTTCCCAGTGCTCTGTGGAAAGGGTACATACAATCAGGCCTCAGAGGAACCCGAACCATGTCAGACATCTGCCTAGCTCTGCAGGAGCTTGGTCTCTCATTCCCCCGCTGGTCTCCTTAGTTACCCTCCTTTGCTTACGCACAGCTCCCTCAGTCCTAAACTCTGTGGCTCCCACAGCCAACGGGCTTAGCTGCCAAATCCCCAGCCCAAACACCTGGATTGATCCAGGTTGGATCAGGAGTCATCCTGCTCCAGCCAGCTGTGGCCCAGGGGATGGAAGGTAGATGGTACCTGTTTGATGTCACCTTCTCTGCCATGGCTGTGGGCCAGGTAGTTTTTAAGAATGGTGGCTGAGAGAAATTGTCCTTTCTAATGCAATGTCCTACGAGGTTTTGATTTTCTCCTATTCTACCATTTACTATATAATATTGTAATTGGCAGTAAACTTCTCAGCATCTACCATGAAGCTGGGAGAAATTTCAGGATGAGACCACTGTCATATACATCCTTATATTCCCAGAATTTACCAGAGGGCATATCATCAAGAAGGGACTCAATAAATAATGAATGACGATTGACCAGATACGTCACTGCAAATATATAAGACCACAGGATTCCATGAATTTTTAAAAGTTTTAAGTCAGTTTTATTAAAGCGTCATTTATACACAATAAAACGCATTCATTTGAAGTGGACAGTTTAACGGGTTTGACAAATGTACGCACCAGTGTAACCATGTGCCAATAGAGATATGGACATTTCCATTGCTCCAAAAGTCCCCTCTCACAAGGGGCCACTTTTTAAGTCTTCTAAATTTGCTTGGGACCCTGGTGGTGCTTCTCCAAGACATGTGGAGAACAGCAACAGCAGCAGCTCCGGGGACCTTGTTAGAAATGCACATTCTTGGGCCCTACCCCGGCGCACAGAATCAGAAACTCCGGGTGGGGCCCAGAAATCTGTTTCTCATGAGCCCTCCAGGCGATGTTGAATGCTTCAGTAGGAAAGCCATTGCACCAGGTCATCTGGGGTTTCTTAAAAATAGGCAGCTGGGGGGATCCAGATGCCTGATAGCAGCGCCTGGGGGGCTGCCCTGGGATCCAAGGAGGCCCCATTGTGGCCTGAGCCCATAAAGTGGTGCCCATCACTGTGTGAGGCCTGCCTGCGGGTGGATTTGGAAGCAGACG
This sequence comes from Ursus maritimus, assembly GCF_017311325.1. Taxonomy (NCBI): domain Eukaryota; kingdom Metazoa; phylum Chordata; class Mammalia; order Carnivora; family Ursidae; genus Ursus; species Ursus maritimus. Next base: position 22,093,208 of record NW_024423786.1, read on the forward strand.
GGCAGAGTCAGGAGGACCAGCTCTTTTTGCAGCATGGCTCTGGAAGATCCCAGTGTTGCTGAAACGTATAGGAGCGCATCAACCCCTATAATGACTAGGGACCTTTGATAGTTTTGGACTCCTTATGCAGTGAGGCCTTTGAAATGATGTTATCGTATGATGAGATTTGATAGTTGGGCAGTTTTTCTCTTTGGAGGGATTCAGGTCAAATCTGTGATCCTAATGCTACTTTCATTTAAAAATTTTACTTCCTCTGTTCAACTCTTCCTTTGCCTTTATGATGTTCATTTAAAAAATTTATGTGCGTGACTTTGTACTCTTTGTCCACAAGGTTGTGAACAAATCAACACGGTAGTAGCTGGGCCAGTTGTGATAGAGGGAAAGTGGAATGAAGAGAGTGCGTTGTGCGTACTGCATGCTATTTGAAAAAACAAGAAATATGCACATAGGAATTGTAGCTTCAGGAACGATGCTGTCTGATGTACAGACTAGGTTGCTGAAGAGATTTTTGAGGGAGGGGGGGAATGGAAGTATGTAAGTGTTTCAGGGAGAAATACAGGCAGGGCTGCCTGGGTGACTCAGTTGGTTAAGCATCCGACTCTTGATTTCCGCTCAGGTCATGATCTCAGGGTCATGAGATCGATCGAGCCCCGTGTCGGTCTCTACGGTGAGTGTGAAGCCTGACTGAGGTGCTCTCTCTGCCCCTCCCTGCTCATGCTCTCTCTCTCTCTCTCTAAAAAAAAGAAAAAAGAAATACGGGATGAACAAACAGATGTTGGGAAAGGTTATTCAAAACTTGAAAATAAAGCAGAAAGATTACTATTTGTCTTTTCAACGTGATACTGGAGTCTTGTGGAGTCAAGCCCACCCAGAGGTCAGCCAGCTCTCTAAGGGAAGGAACTTTGACTCATGATTAACTATTGATGGGAGCCCAGATTCTGTAAAGTTAAATGCTAACTTGCAGGAAACTGTACACTCCAAATGTGTTCCTTCTAGGAGAGATTATATCAGTTTCCTATTGCTGCTAAGAAATTACCGCCAATTGACTCCCATAACACAACACAAACTTACCAGCCTGCAGTTCTGTGTCAGGAGTCCTACATGGGTTTCACCGGGCTAAGCTCAAGATGTTGGCCAGGTAACATTTGATTAGAGGTTCTAGGGAAGAATCCATGCCCTTGTGTTTTCTAGAAGCATTTGTTGGCTCTCAGCTCCTTTCTCCATCTTCAAGGCCAGTAGTTTAGCCTCTTCCAATCTCTCCCTGACTCTGATCCTCTTGCCTTCCTCTTTCTGTTATAAGGACCCCCGTGATTACATTGACCCCACCTGGACAGTCTTAGATACTGTCTCCATTGCAGTATCCTTTTTTTTAAATTTTATTTTAATGTTTTTTTTATTATACTATGTTAGTCACCATACAGTACATCCCTGGTTTCTGATGTAAAGTTCGATGATTCATTAGTTGTGTATAATACCCAGTGCACCATGCAATACGTGCCCTCCTTACTACCCATCACCAGTCTATCCCATTCCCCCATCCCCTTCTGTCTGAAGCCCTCAGTTTGTTTCTCATAGTCCATAGTCTCTCATACTTCATTCCCCCTTCTGATTACCCCCCTTTCTTTATCCCTTTCTTCCCCTACCAATCTTCCTAGTTCTTATGTTCCATAGATGAGAGAAATCATATGATAATTGTCTTTCTCTGCTTGACTTATTTCACTTAGCATTATCTCCTCTAGTGCCGTCCATGTTGCAGCAAATGTTGAGAACTCGTTCTTTCTGATAGCTGAGTAATATTCCATTGTATATATGGACCACAACTTCTTAATCCAGTCATCTTTTGAAGGGCATCTCGGTAGAAACTATAAATCACTCTTGAAAGACACTGAGGAAGACACAAAAAGATGGAAAAATATTCCATGCTCATGGATCAGAAGAATTAACATAGTTAAAATGTCCATGCTACCCAGAGCAATCTACACTTTCAATGCTATCCCCATCAAAATACTGATGACATTTTTCAAAGAACTGGAACAAATAGTCCTTAAATTTGTATGGAACCAGAAAAGGCCCCGAATTGCCAAGGAACTGTTGAAAAGGAAAAACAAAGCTGGGGGCATCACAATGCCGGATTTCGAGCTGTACCATTGCAGTATCCTTAACTTAAGCACATCTGCAAAACTCCTTTTGCCGTGAAAGGTAACGTACTCACAGGACCCAGGGATTAGAACACGGACATCTTGAAGGGGCCATTATTCTGCTAACCACAGAGATGCAAGTCATTTTGTTCATGACAGAAGTTAACCCCAAATGTTATGGTTTAATAAAGATTTGGAAAATTATACTTGACCACAATGATGGGAGTTTATCAAAGGGACACAAGAGGCAACTGGAAGAACTCCCAATGGCCAAAGCAGGAACAATTTGAGCAACAAAATAAATAAACTAGTATTGGATTATAACCCGAAGTGTAAAATATGCATGAGGCAGTGGTATAACCAACCTGGCTGCATAAGACACCCCTGGCTGGTATCCTTCTTTCAACAATAGCAATTTAGAATTCATCCACAGACAAAAGTGCCATTGAGGGAGCTTTAGGAAATGGTACCATATGCCAGGTGACCTGGGAAAGNNNCTTGCCCGCCCATGTGCCAGGTCATAGACAGTCAGACCTCAGTCCCAGCTGTGTACCCTACAGCAACCTGTGAACAGGCTCCAGCTTCTCCTGGGTGTGTCCAGGAGCCCCTGGAAGACACTGTGTTAGACAATCACCCATAGATGAGCGAGCCTGTGCAGAAGTCCAGGTTTCCAGTGGAAAACTTCTAGCGTACATCGCAGCAAAAAATATGACCCTCTGGAAAGGGTAAGAGGGACAGTTTGTCTTGACCTGTATCACCGTGCCCCAAGGTAGCATCGCTCAGTGCCAAGCAAGACTTTCTCAGCCTGTGATTTCTCCCTCCATGGAAGTGAGCATCTTTCAGTGACCATCAGCTTCCCCAGCTGTGTGGCATGTTGCCAAAGAGACCCATTCCTCTCTCACCTTCCAGGGTATTGAGGCATGAGCTGCATGACTGGAGGGTGGGAAGAAGGTGGGAAAGCAGCAGATAAGACTGTTGGAGGGCATTAAAGGGTTTTGGATCCTACTAACTGTGTCAAGAAACCCACCCACAAGCATTGGGGACACCTCACTTACAGATCTCCCCACAACTGGCCCACAGCACCCCCAACACTCTGCATATCTTATCCACACATACTCCCACTGTGGCCAGCTCTCTGTGTGCACTCCTGACAGCGATGAGAGTGAGCTTTGACAGATGGGTAATGAGCTGGTGCAGAAAGCTGGCCTCAATTTGTGTGCCAGGAAGAGACCACAAATTTGAGCTTTAGCTCTGCCCTTGGGAAAGCAAAAGGGAATGTGTCAGCAGGCAGCCGGGAGCACTGCCAGCCTGAGAGAAGGCATACAAGCTTAAGAATCCTGCCACAAGAGGGAGTAAGAAATGTGGACGAGGTGTATCCACAGAAGCCTCAGACCCCCTTGCAGGACTGATGGAAGGTATTCGTCTTCCAAAGTCAGTTAGTAAAGACTGGAGGAGGTGACTGATATATACAAATGTGAAGACAAAGGAAAAATGAGATACGACTGAAATAAATAAAAAATGAAAGAGGACATTACAACTGATACCACAAAAATACAAAGATCGTAAGAGACTGTTACAAACAACTATATGCCAATAAATTGTATAACCCAAAAGAAATGGATAAATTCCTAGAATCATGAAGAAATAGAAAATCGGAACAGTCCAATAATGAATAAAGAGATTGAATTAGTAATAAAAAACCTCCCAACTAAAGAGAAGCCCAGGACCAGATGGTGTCTCTGGTAAATTCTTCCAAACATTTAAAGAGGAATTAATGCCAATCCTTCTTAAACTCTTCCAAAACTCTTCCAAAAAATCAAGGAGGAGGGAACACTTCCAAACTCATTTTACAAGGCCAGAATTACCCTGATATGAAAGCCAAATAAGGACAATACAAGAAAAGAAAACTACAGGCCAATATCTCTAGTGAACGTAGATAAAAATCCTTGACAAAATATCAGCAAACTGAATTCAACAGCACAATGAGAGGATCATGCACCATGATCAAGTGGGATTTATCCCTGGCGTGCAAGGATGGCTCAATATACACAATCAATAAATGTGATATACTAAATTAATAGAATAAAAGATAAAAATCATAAAATCATCTCAATAGATGCAGCAAAAGCATTGACAAAATACAGCATTCTTTCATGATAAAAACTCTTGAATAAATTGGATATAGAAGAAACATTCCTCAACATAATAAAGGCCACATATGACAAGCCCATAGCTAACATCATACCAATGGTGAAATGTTGAAAGCTTTTCCTCTAAGGTCAGGAACAAGACAGGGGTACCCCCTCTTACTACTTGTTCAACATAATACTTGAAGTACTAGCTAGAGCAATCAGGGAAGAAAAAGAAATAAGAAGTATCCAGATCAGAAAGGAAAAAGTAAAATTGTCTTTGTTTGCAGATGATACGATCTTATATGTAGAAAAATTTTAAAGACTCCACCAAATAACTGTTAAAACTAATTAACAACTTTAGTAAGGTTGCAGAATACAAAATCAACATACAGGAATCACTTATATTTATACACACTAACAACAAAATAGTTAAAAAAGAAAATTATCCCATTCACAATAGCATCAAAACCAATAAAATACTGTAGAATAAATTTAACCAGGTTGTTGAAAGATCCATCCATAGAGAACTGTAAGACTTTGATTGAAATATTTAAAGGCACAAATAAATGGAAAGATATCCTGTGTTCATGGATTGGAAGAATTAATATTGCTGAAATGTCCAAAGTACCCAAAGCCATCTAGAGATACAATGCAGGATTCAATGTGGTCTGTTTCAAAATTCCAATGGCATTACAGAATTAGAAAAAATAAACTAAAATTCATATGGAACCAGAAAAGATTCAAATTGCTAAAGCAATCCTGGGAAAGAACAAAGCTGGAGATATCTCAATTTTTTATTTCAAATGATATTACAAAGCTATAGTAATCAAAATAGTATGGTACTGTCATAAAAACAGGCAAACAGATCAATGGAACAGAATCAAGAGCCCAGAAATGAACCCCCACTTACATGGCCAACTAATATTTGACAAGGAGCCAGGAAAATTCAATACTGAAAGGATAGTTTCTTTAATAAATGATAAAACTAGATTATCACATGTGGAAGAATGAAATTGGATTCCTATTTTACACCACTCACAAAAATTAAAAAGAATTAGAAACTTCAGCATAAGATTTAAAACCATAAAACTCTTAGAAGAAAGCATACAGAAAAACCTCTTTGACATTGGTCTTCACAGTATTTTTTGGATATGGCATCAAAAGTACAAGTGATGAAAGCAAAAATAAACAAGTGAGTCTACATCAAACAAAAAAGGTCCTGCACAGCACAGGAAACAACAAAATGCAAAGTCAACATATAGAATAAGAGAAAATATTTGCAAATCTTGTATTTGATAATGGTTTGATATCCAAAATATGTAAGCAACTCTTACAATTTAGCAAAACAAATGAAAAAACAAAAACAAAAAACAAAACAAAAATACCCACACTGATCCAATTAAAAAATGGCAGAGGACCCGAATAGACATTTTTCCAGAAAAGACATAGAGTAGACCATGAAAAGACATACAGACTCATGAAAAGATGCCCAACATCACTAATCATCAGAGAAATGCGAATGAAACCCACAAGGAGACATCGCCTTGTACTTATTATAATGGCTATTATCAAAGAGACAAGATAAGAAGTGTTGGTGAGGATCTGGAGAAAAGGGAATCCTTGTGCGTTGTTAGGTAGGAATACAAATTGGCACGGCTACTACGAAAAACAGTATGGAAGTTCCTCAGAAAATTAAAAATAGAACTGCCGTATGATCCAACAATCCCACTTCTGGGTATAAATACAAAGGAAATGAAAGCAGGATCTTGAAGAGATAGTTGCACTCCTGTATTCATTGCAGCATTATTCACAAAAGCCAAGATATGGGAACAACCTAAGTATCCAACAACAGATGAGTGGATAAAGAAGATGTGGTGTATATACACAATGGAATACTATTCAACTATGAGAAAGAAGAAAATCCTTCCACTTCTGGCAATAGGCATAGACCTTGAGGCCACTGTGCTGGGTGAGATAAGTCTGACACAGAAAGACAAATACAGTATGTTATCACTTACATGTGGCATCTAAAAAAGCCAGGATTACAGAAACAGTACAGTGGTGGTTGCCAGGGTCTGAGGGATGTGGAAATGGGGTGATGTTTGTCAAAGTGTACAAACTTCCAATTGTAAGATGTCAAAGGGTGCCAAATTCCAATTATGAGATAGATAAGTTCTGACGATGTAATGTACAGCATGATGATTATAGTTAGCAATACTGTATTATATACAGGAAAGTTGTTAAGAGATTAAATCTTAGATTTTTAACCACAAAAAGGAAAAAAATGGTAATTGTGTGAAGTGGTGGAGATATTAATCACCCTATTGTGGTTATTATTTCACAGTATATAAATGTATCAAATCATTATATTGTACACTTTAAACTTACGCAATGTTATATGTCAATTATATCTCAATAAGGGTGGAAAAAATATCCATGAGTCTATACTAATGGCAATAAATGACTAAATAAATGGGTCAGAATGGACAAATATCCCTTGCAAAGGAATTACAAATAATTCATGTAGATACTTCACCCTCAAGGAGGGGGGAGCATAACTTCCCAGTGCTTGAAGTGTTGGCTACATGTAGTGACTTCCTTTCTAAGAGTACGGTATGGAAAGGGGAGGAAGAGAGTAACTACATGGAGCAGCATGGCAGCACTACCTCAGCTAGGTGATCAAGGTCAACATCAATAGTGATGTTTTTTATAGTATATACCCTTAGTGTGAGGTGATGGTAATGACATTTTATGTCTGTGGCCTTCCTTCCAGAACACATAACCCTAATCTAATCATGAGAAAACCATGAGACAAACCCCAAGTGAGGGACATTCTACAAAATGCCTGACCAATACCCCTTAAAACCATCAAGGTCATCAAAAAGAAGGAAAGTCTGAGAAATTGCCAAGAGGAGTCTCAGGAGACATGAAAACTAAATGAAAAGTGGTATTCTGGATGGAAAAGTAGAAGAGAAACAGTATGGAGTTTCCTCAAAAATTTAAAAATAGAATTAGCATATGATCCAATAATTCCACTATTGAGTATTTACCCAAAGAATACAAAAACACTAATTCGAAAAGCTATATGCATCCCTGTGTATATTGTAGCATTATTTACAATAGCCAAATTATGGAAGCAGACCAAGTGTCCACCTGTAGATGAATGGATAAAGAAGATGTGGTATATATACAATGGAATATTATTCAGCTGTAAGAAAGAATGAAATCTTGCCATTTGTAATGACATGGATGGATCCAGAGAGTATAATGTTAAGTGAAATAAGTCAATCAGAGAAAGACAAATGCCATATGATTTCACTCATATGTGGAATTTAAGAAACAAAACAAACAAAACAAAGAAAAAAGAGACAAACTAAAAAACTGACTCTTAACTATAGAGAACAAACCGATGATTACTAGAAGGAAGATGGGTGGGGGGAATGGGTGAAGTAGGTGAAGAGGATTAAGAGTACACTCATCATGAGCACCGAGTACAGAATTGTTGCATGACTGTATTGTACACCTGAAAGTAACATAACACTGTATGTTAACTATACTGGAATTAAAAATTTTTTTAAAAATTAAAGTTTTTAATTTTGATGAAATCCATTTTATCCATTTTTCCTTTGGTTGCTGGGCTTAAATGTCATATCTAAGCAATCATGGCTCAATTCAAGGTCATAAATATATACCACCAAGTTTCATAATTTTAGCTCTTACCTGTAGATGTTTGATCCATTTTGAGTTAATTTTTGTATTTAGCATGAGATAATGGTACAGATTTATTTTTTTGGCATGCTAATACCCAATTTTCCTGGAGTCATTTGTGGAAAGGACTATTCTTTCCCCATTGGAGATCCCTTGTCAAAGATCAGTTGACTATAGATACATGGGTTTATTTCAGTTCCATTGATCTATATGCATATCCTCATGCCAATACCACATAGTTTTGATTACTGTAGCTTGATAATGAGTTTTGAAATTGGGAAGTGTGAGCCCTTCAAATTTGTTCTTTTTCAAGATTGTTTTGAATATTTTGCCTTCCCATACCGATGTTAAGATCAGCTTTAGCTTCTGTAAAAAGGGAAGCTGGGAATCTGATAGGGATTATTCTGAATCTGTAGATACTTCAGTGAGTATTGCCATCTTAACAATATTATCTCCCAATCCATGAACATGGGATGTCATTCCATTTATATAGGTCATCTTTAATTATTTTCAACAATGTTTTGTAGTTTTCAGAGTGAAAATCTTGCACTTGGCTAAATTCATTCTTCAAGTATTTTATTCTTTTTGATGCTATTATAAATGAAATTATTTTCTTAATTTAATTTTTGGATTATTCATTGTTAATGTATGGAAACATATCCAGTTTTTACGTGTTAATTTTATCTTCTTGTAGCCTGCAACCTCCCTAAAGTTTATTTATTAGCTCTTATAGGGTTCTTTTTTTTAATGGACGATTTTCTATGTACAAGCTCATGTTATCTACAAACAGAGGTAGTTTTACATTCTCCTTTTCAGTCTGGATGCTTTTTTTTTTTTTTCTTGCTTGGTTTCCTTGCTTGGTTAGAACCTCCAACACAACATTGAGTTGAAGGATCAGAGCAGACATTCTCGTCTTGTTTCTGATCTTACTGGGGATTGCTTACATTTTTGGTCCATAGTATCTGGCAGAATTCTTAGTCTATTTAGGGTCATACATTTTTTGAAGGATCTGATGAAAGTTAAGGTGCCAGTTCCAAAAAAACCACAAACATGAATAAGCATATAATATTTCACCCACAATTTAAGAGGCTTCATAGCCTTAGCACAGTGCCAAGAGTATAGTAGAAATTTTATAAAAATGTGTCAAATAACTGAATCCATGTGACATTTTAATAAAAATGAAGCAAATATTCCACCTTTGTGCTTTTACAGTATTTTGATATTTTCAGTCTCTCTTGATCCTCACTGTAACTCTGTGGTTTCAGTTGGTGCAACATTGGTGATCCCATTTTTGAGAGATTAAACATAGACCCTGAGTAATCAGTCAGCAAGTCAGTGATGGAACTAAGACCACCAGCACTCTTGTTTTTATAGAATGTATATAATGTATACTCATCCTTTTTTGCCTCTTTCTTTCCAGCAGCTTCTCTTTGAGATGATATTTAGGTTGAGAAGAAGTATAAAATAATTATAATAATAGCTAATAATTTTAGAGTGTTATTATGTATTTGCAATTATTTTTATTATTATCCTTATTCTTACAAATAGTTTGAAAAATTGAGATTCCACAGCCCCTATATTTCCTTGAATTGTACTTATCATACTGAAAAATAATTGAAGCTCAAAGAGTCACTTGCCCAAGGTCACACAGCTGATAAGACTTGGAGTCAGGATTCAAACTCTAGCTGCTTGATTCAAGAGCTGCTAAGCCTGAAGCCTGTCCTATTATTTCTGTCATGTATTTAATTTTTAAATACTATGGACTTTGGAATCAGAAAAATTTGGGTTCATACCCTAGCTCTGTTACTTCTGAACTGTTGTGTGAGCTTGGGCAGTCTACATAAATATGATTATCTTCAGTTTCCTTGTCTGTAAAACGAAGATAGCAGTTACCTCAGTGGATTGTAGTGAGGAGGATAAACTGTGGTAAGGAACATCAAGCTCTAGCATCCTGCTTGGTGCTTCCTACGATGGACTCATCCCACTGTTCCCAGGAATAGGTAAATTCCTTATCATAGTGAGAGCCCTTTTGTGATTGGACCCTCTGCAGTGATACTTCTCAGCCCATCCCGTCTCACTCTAAACTCTTGCCATGTTGAACTGTTTCAAGTTCTGCAAAAGGCGTCATGCACTTTCTTGCTTCCAGACATTTGCCTGGGATGCCTTTGCCTGGCAAATCCTGCTTTTCTCTCATGTCATAGTTGAGACAGCACTTCTTCCAAAAAACCATTCCCTGACTATTCCCCTTTCCCATGTCTGGGATGAGCGAAACTTTTGTTTGATTTCCACCGTCCTTGCACCTTGCTGTGTCTCCCTTATTACACTGAACTGTAATGATCTGTCTCCACGATAGAGTGTATGCTCCACAAGATTGTGTCATGTTCCCTGTTGTATCCCTGGTGCCTGGCACGATGACTAACTTGGAGTGGGCATACCATGAATAAATATGGAATGAATGAAGAAAGTGTCTCTATGCCCCACTAACTGTCCCCTTGTATCTGTTCTCCCTTTTGTCCAATTTTTTTTAGTTAAGCCATTAAAACTTTAATTTTACACCCCCCCCCACACACACCCCTACACACGTACTCCACCCCCACATGACTACAAATAAAGTAGGGGAAGTCTGAATGAGATTGGTCAATAAATAATTGGGTTAGATTAACATCAGTATTCTGGTTGTGATATTATACTATGATTTGCTCCCCTCATGTTATAGCTTAAAAAATTGTGGTAAAAAACACATAACATAAAATTTACCATCTTAACCACTAGTAAGTGGTTCCGATTTCTCTACATCCTCACCAACACTTTTTATTTTGTTTGTTTTTATAGTAGCCATTCTAATGGGTATGAAGTGACACTTCATTGTAGTTTTGATTTGCATTACTCTGATGATTAATGATGTTAAGCATCTTTTCATGTTTGTTGGCCACTGTGTATCATCTTTGGAGAATTTTCTGTTCAAGTCCTTTGCATATTTTTAAATGAGGTTATTTGATTTTTTTGTCATTGAGTTGTGGGAATTCTTTGCATGTTCTAGATATTAACCCCTCATAAGATAAATTATTTATAAACATTTTTTCCCATTCCATAGGTTTCCTTTTAACTCTGTTGGTTGTGTCCTTTAAGTTTTAAAGTTTTAAGTAGTCCCATTTGCCTATTTTTTCTTTTGTTGCCTGTGCTTTTGGTGTCATATTCAAGAAATCATTGTCAAGTTCAGTGTCATGAAGTTTTTCCCATATGTTTTTATATAGGAGTATTATAGTTTAGGGTCTCGTATTTAGGTCTTTAATCCATTTTGAGTTTTTTTTTTCCTTCTTTCTTTCGCTTTTTGTATATGATGTAAGATAATGATCCCACTTCATTCTTTTTCATGTGGATATCCAGCTTTCCCAGCACTGTTTTTTGACAAGACTGTCCTTTCTCCATTGAGTGGTCTTGTCACTCTTGTTAAAGATTATTTGACCATTAATGCAAAGGCTATTTCTGAGCTCTCTGTTCTTCTATGTCTATCTTTATTCCACTACCACAGTATTTTGATTACTGTAGCTTTATAACATGTCTTGAAATCAGGAAGGATCATTTTCCAACTTTGTTATTTTTCAAAATTGTTTTGACTCTTTGTGGCCCCTTGAGATTTTACAGGACTTTTAGAACGGGTTATTTTTTTATTTATTCAAAAATTTTTGTTGGGATTTTGATATGGATTGTATTGAATCTGTAAATGCCTTCGGTAGTATTGACATCTTAAGAATATTAAGTCTCCTGATCCATGAACACAGAATGTCTTTCCATTAATTTGTGTTTTCTTTAATTTCTTCCAGCAGTGTTTTTTAGTTTTGGTTTTGTTTTTGTTTTTTAGAGGGAGAGAGAGCACAAGAGCGCATGAGCAGGGGGGAAAGGGCAGGGGGAGGGGGAGATAGAGAATCTTAAGCAGGCTCCATGCTCAGCACAGAGCCCAACATGGGGCTCGATCTCACAACCATGAGATCATGACCTGAGCCAAAATCAAGAGTTGGATGCTTGACCAACTGAGCCACCCAAGTCTCCCTGTTTTATAGTTTTTAATGTATAAGTCTTTCACCTCCTGGTTAAGTCTATTCTAAGTGTTTTTTATGTTATCATAAATATAATTGTTTTCTTAATTTCTTTTCTTGGATTATTCATTGTTAGTGTATAGAAATGAAACTGGGGGTGCCTGGATAGCTCAGTCGGTTAAGCATCTGCCTTTGGCTCAGGTCATGATCCCAGGGTCCTGGGAGTGAGCCCGTGTCAGGCTCCCCCCCCCCTTCAGCTCAGCAGGGAGTCTGCTTCTCCCTCTCCCTCTGCCCCTCCCCACTTGTTCTCGCTCTCTCTGAAATAAATACAACCTTAAAAAAGAGAGAGAGAGAGAGAAATGCCACTGATTTCTGTGTGTTGATTTTTTTGTATCCTACAAGTTTACTAGATTTATTTATTAGTTTTAATAGTTTGGTGTGTGTGTGTAACCTTTAGGGTTTTCTATATACAAGATAATTTCATTTGTGAATGAAGATAATTTTACTTCATCCTTTTGAATTCAGATGCCTTTTATTGCTTTCTGTTGACTAATTGCTTTGACTAGCACTTCCACTACTATGTTACTAGAAGTGGCAAGAATGAGTATCCTTTTATTTTGTTCCGATTTTAGAGGAAATGTTTTGTCTTTTATCATTGTGTATGATGTTAACTGTGGGCTTTCTTATATGGTTTTATTATGTTGACATAATTTCCTTCTATTCCTGTTTTGTTGAGTGTTTTATCCTGGAGTATTGAATTTTCCAATTATTTTTTTTACATTGATTGAGATGATCAAGTAGTTTTTGTCCTTCACTGTTAATGTGATGTATTATATTGATTGATTTTCATATGTTGAACAATCCTTGCATTCCAGAAATAATCCTACTTGTTCACGATGGGGTAATCCCTTTAATGTGCTGTTGAATTTGGTTTGCTGGTATTTTGTTGAGATTTTTGCATCAGTATTCTTTAGGGATATTGGCCCATGGTTTTCTTCTCTTGTAACATATTTGTCTGTCTTTTGTGTTAGGCTAATGGTGGCCTCACTGAATGAGTTTGGAAATGTTCCCTCCTCTTGAGTTTTTTTGGAAGAGTTTGGGAGAGGATTGAAGGTGTTATTTAAATGTTTGGCAGAAGTTAGAATGGCAAAAATAGACAAGGCAAGAAACAACAATTGTTGGAGAGGATGTGGAGAAAGGGGATCCCTCCTACATTGTTGGTGGGAATGCAAGTTGGTACAGCCACTCTGGAAAACAGTGTGGAGGTCCCTTAAAAAGTTAAAAATTGAGCTACCCTATGATCCAGCCATTGCGCTACTGGGTGTTTACCCCAAAGATACAGACGTAGTGAAGAGAAGGGCCATATGCACCCAATGTTCATAGCAGCAATGTCCACAATAGCTAAATCGTGGAAGGAGCCGAGATGCCCTGCAACAGAGGACTGGATTAAGAAGTTGTGGTCCATATATACAATGGAATATTACTCAGCAATCAGAAAGAACGAGTTCTCAACATTTGCTACAACATGGGCGGCACTGGAGGAGATAATGCTTAGTGAAATAAGTCAAGCAGAGAAAGACAACTATCATATGATTTCTCTCATCTATGGAACATAAGAACTAGAATGATCAGTAGGGGAAGAAAGGGATAAAGAAAGGGGGGGTAATCAGAAGGGGGAATGAAACATGAGAGACTATGGACTATGAGAAACAAACTGAGGGCCTCAGAGGGGAGGGGGGTGGGGGAATGGGACAGACTGGTGATGGGTAGTAAGGAGGGCACGTATTGCATGGTGCGCTGGGTGTTATACGCAACTAATGAATCATCGAACTTTATATTGGAAACCAGGGATGTACTGTATGGTGACTAACATAATAAAAAATCATTAAATAAATAAATAAATAAATGTTTGGCAGAATTCTTTACAGTGAAGCCATCTGGTCCTGGGCTCTTTGTTGGGAGATTTTTGATTACTGATTCAATCTCCTTACTAATTATTTGTCTGTTCAGATTTTCTATTTCTTCATGATTCAGTCTTGGTAGTTTGTGTATTTCCAGGAATTCATTATTTCTTCTAGGTCATCCAGTGTGTTGGCACATAATTGTTCATGGTAGTCTCATAATTCTTTCTATTTCTGTGGCATTGGTTGTAATGTCTCCTCTTCCATTTCTGATTTTAGTTGATTCTTACCCCTTATTTTCTTAGTGTAGCTAAAAGTTTGTCAGTTTTCTTCCTCTTTCACAAAACCAGCTCTTAGTTTCATTTTTTTTCTTTTGTTTTCTATTTCAGTTATCTCTGCTCTAATCTTTTTTTTCTCTCTTCTTTCCATTAATTTTGGGTTTAATTTGTTCTTTTTCTATTCCTTGAGATATAAAGTTAGGTGGTTGATTTGAGATCTTTCGTCTTTTTTAAATATGTCTTTACAAATACAAACTCTCCTCTTAGCACTGCCTTTAGTGCATCCCGTAAGTTTTGGCATATTGCATTTTTGTTTTCATATGTCTCAAGGTATTTTCTTAATTTCCCTTTTGATTTCTTCTTTGAGACATTGCTTGTTTATCTTTTGTCCTCTTAATAATAGAACCTTCCTCCAAGTTTTATCTGGGCATATGGGTTTCCAACTGAAAACTATTTTCCTCAGTCCACTTTGCGGGCAGCTGTGTCCATTCCTCCAAATCTGGACTGATAAGATGCTCTCTTCTCTCCTTCCCCCATTCTCATTGGTGAGAATTGGGAAAGTTTCAACATCTATAATTCAGCCATGTTGAAAGCCATTGTAAAACATGGCAGAGCCAACCCACCCTCATGGATCCCAGTGTGGTCCAACAGATCAGCACTCTTTACCTGCCTTAGGCTACCTGTTTCTGTTTGGACTATTATGTAAAAGAGAAATACATTTTTATCTCAATTAAACCATTATATTTTGTAGTCTTCTGTGATAACAGCCTAGCCTGTACCATATTAGTTCTTTAACTTTACCAAAAGTGTTATGATAACCTGAGGAATTACATGGAGTTGGCTTTGTTCTTTGTTGGACTTTCTTAGTAAGACATTAAAACTAAATGAGTAAATAAATTCTATGAAAAATGAAATGGGGCCTTCACAGGGTATTTCTTCTTGACTCCAGCACCATATTGTACCTCACTGTGGTGAGCAGGAATGGATATTTTTATTTTTGTTTCCTTATCCAGTCCTAGCCCACTTTTGCACCTTCTTGCTTTTTCTCTCTCTGTCTCTCTGCTTTCTATTCTAGGCAAAGTACCTGAAGCTCTCTTCTTTTCTCTCCATCTGGACACACTCTTTCCTGTGACTGGAGGACCTTTGCACATGCCAGTATGTATCTGGAGTGTTCTTCTCTTCCTCTTGGCTTCATCACACTCTATTTACACTCATATTTCAGTTAACGCCTCCCTCCAGAAGTCCTCTCTGATTGTTAAAACTATGCATGTTCCTCTCATATATGCTGCATTAACTCAGATCCCCTGAGGAGCAGATGCCAAAAAGGGATTAGATGTGCAAGGGATTTTTTAGGGGAAATGCATGTGCAGTTTCAAGGCAGGAGCTGGAGAAGCAGGAATCGATGGGGAGAGCCTTCAGACCGCAGGGCAGGTCTGGCCCCTGTGAATGATGAAAGATGAGGAAGAAATGGGAAGAGTCTCAAACTGTGCACAGCTCCAAGAACATTTCATTGAGGCCGATAGAGTCACAAGCCACCAATCAGAGGCACCGTATGTGTCCTGCCATGCTCAGTCATTGGTCCAAGGATGTGGAGCTGCAGCAGCTGGGACTGTCATGAGCTGTGCTCCCTGCCGTCGGAGATGCAATGGTGTATTGCACTGGCCCCCGTAGATGCTCTCCGAGCCCCGTGCCTATGATTCCACAGGCTCGTGTGACTCTGCAGGCACTTCCCTCTCTGTACTCTACACTCCGTGAGGAAAGGACTGTGTGTGTTTTCCATGGAATCCCCAAGGCCTACACGGTGTCCAGCACATTTTATAAACAAAAGCGACTGGAACGTCTTTAAAAATTAATTTAAAATTCTTTAAAATTTTTAATGGATTTTAATTTATTCTCAAAATTTTCTTCAACCTGGTTTAAAGAGGAATGTGCCCTAGGGGGGAAAAATGAAGTTCAAAATAAATATAATCTGTAATGATAGTTGTATAACTCTGAGAGCATTAACCTGCAAATCTCTTTTAGATGAAAGTGTTTTTTATTATGTTATGGTAGTCACCCTACAGTACATCATTAGTTTTTGATGTAGTGTTCCATGATTCATTATGTGCATATAATGAAGTTTAATGAAATAGATGTCCTTATCGCGGTTGGTCAGGTTGAGTGGTAGAATCCCAAGCAAATCTTAAACGTAAGAATTTATTCACTGTACTTGGAAAGATGGTGTTTTTTCTGAGATATCTTTATGAGTTTAATAAAGTACTCTATTTATAAATGATTCCACATGTAAATAAATGCTTTATTGGTCTACAGGGGAAAAAAACGGGTCAGATTTATTGGTCAACTATAAAAATGTAGATGATTCTCCCATGCTCACTGCTTTGAAGTTAAGCAGAGGAAATGTCAGCAAAGGCCAGGCATGAAATCTGGGCACTATGACAGTCCTGCATGAAAATTCTTGACTCCCCCGGTATGTTGAGGGTTAGTGTAAATGTGGGTGGTCTCAAAGTGCTTTGCTTATAGTGTTATGTACGGGAGTCTAGTGCCCCAAGTGGTATTACCACGTGTGAGCTTGCCCGCTGTGGTCACCAACACCTTTGACTTTCGTGTTGCAACTTGGAGCTCAGTAGCCCTGGACGCGTGAATTTAGATCCGTAGTTTACAAGTGCACTCAGGGTGCTGGGCTTAGGTCCTTAGAAAGTGCATGGAATCAGGTGTTTGAAAGTAGAATCCAGTTTTGCTCTTGACTTGTCATTTCAAATACATCTGAACTTCCTCTAAGTTTCTTCACCCCAAATGGACACTGCTTTATTGTTTTATCCGATAGCAACAGTGATATTAAAGCAATTCAGGATCAAGGGGGAGAATAATATAAGACATCTGTAATTCCTCCAATGTGAGAGAAACTGTTTAACGTTTTGCGTAGAGATTTCTGGACTGACTTCATTTCTGAGCCTCACTTGGCCATGGCTTCTGACACTGTCATTTTATGTTATGATATTATCATCTGTGTAATTTTTTAAGAGTTCTAATAACAAAAATAGCTATTATAATCCATGTACTTCATGCTTTATGGGGATTGTACAATTTAAACCCACAACCACCCCTTGAAGTACAAAAATTATTCTACTCTTCTTATATAGTAGGAAGTGGAGACCTTGAGAGGTATGAATATAGCTAAGAAAAAAACCAACATTCTAACCTAGACAAGTTCTCTCTGATTTGGGAGGAAAGAAATCCTTTATGTTACATCATCTGACTGTATTTTATGGATTATTATGGGCTATTTGTAAATCCTTCTGGAATGCAACATGAGATAAATCCCATACAAACGTACATATTTGAAGGGACCCAGGAAGCTTGCTTTGTGAATAAATACATTGTCTGCCCTTCTGTGACCCCGGAAGAAACCATTTTGTCAAGGAACCGCTCTCCTAATTTATCTGACTTATAATTTCAGGGTTTCATAAAGCTAAGGCTCAACTGTAATTACCCTGAATGTTCCATTTAAGCACTCGTGATTGGTTTTTTAACAAACTCTGATGCTTGGTGACCTAATCTAGCATGTGCTCAATGTCTTGTGTGTCTGCTTAGTTACTCCCAAGCTCTCCAAGTAGACCATCACCGCTTTATGGCTGGTAAATATTCCCAGATACATTTTAGTGCTCTTGGTCTTCTAAATGGGACATAAATTCTATGTTTCATGTACATGTGCTTCAAGGATGAGAGCTGTTTCTGACTAGCTACCTCTGTATCTCCAGCCTCAGATACTCCATTAGGATTCTTGAGTGACTGGCTGAACTCATTATTGAGGCAAGAGCTATTACTTGAAGAGTTGGCAGACTTAAATTCTTGTACCTTGCATGCAGCCAACAATGTGCTTCCATTTATGCATACCCAAGAGCGCAAACTCACATCCACACACGATTCTTCGTTTGCAATTTAACCTTCAGAAGAGGAGGAGTATCCATCAACTAATCTTATGTATTAATCAAATTAAGGGGGAAGGGATCTAATCTATTGCCTCAAGTATTTTAAAGATTGAGTCAAGAGTTACAAACTTGAAAGGCTGGTAAGGGCCAACCAGGCAGACTGCATAAGTGTATAATCCAGGCTTAATAGAAGCAATGAGGGAGCAAACTGGAGAACATGCCCACTTGCATTGTTTTTTTAAAAATATTATGATGGCCAAACAAAACACACTAAAAGCTGAATTTAGACCAGGACTGCCTGCCATTTGAAAATTTCTAGGGACTGGAATGGAAGAGTAGTACAAGACAAGGAAACTTTTTAAGGTCTTAGAAGTTAGACCACTGTATCCAAGTGGATCCCTCCCTCCTTTTCTCCTATTTTCCAGTAGTCTCTTTATTCTCTTTTGTGGCATTTTTCATAGTCTCTGTAAATAGTTTCCTTTGTTATGTGTTTACCTTTTTATAATCTCTCTCTCTTTCTTTCTCTCTGCCTCCCTTCTTTCCTCCCTCCCTCTCAACTTTCAAGCTTCATGAAGGCAGGGACGGTGTTATCTTGCTCATGGTTGTAATTACCAGCGCTAACTAGGGACGGGCACATAGTTGGTCCTCATAAAAATTATTGAGGGGATAAAGCAAAGAGGGTGATATATCTTATCAACATGTGACATATCTTATTCATCTCGGTACCCCCAGCACTTAGTGCCATAAGAGTGATGCAATAAGTATTTGTTGAATGAAATTGTTGGTGCCCATGGTTCACCGCAGAGGGTTAACCACAGCGAGGTGGTTTACATTGGGTGGGGCCAAGAGTTAGAAATAGATGTGGTCACTGGGCTGGGGATGGGTGGGTACTAGACCCAGATCTGCAAGGAAATTCAGAAAGACAGGAAATAGCAAGTTTTGTATTATGGATACTCATAAGGCATGACTGGTAATCTGAGCAAGCTGTTGGCAACAGGGATGTCTGATGATGGATAAAAATAAGAAATCTAAGAATGCTCAGTGTTCCCAGATAAAGCTCTGCAGTCTTGCCACAAGTAAGCCAACTGATGATACCACTAAATCCATGGTAATTGAAGGTTGAGTTCACATGGTGATAAGGGGAGAGAAAGGCCCAACTGGGCATAAGACACTAAGAAACCACCTAGGCCTCTAACGTGGGTTTAGGATTTTAAAATTCCAGAAATGGTTACAAGGTGTAGACTTGGCCTCCGCATCCATGCAGAATAATCTCAGAAGCCCGGGGCAGGCTCACACCAGCATCAGCATTCACTGGTATTGAGTTCCCTAATAAACTCACCCCTACTAAGGACACCATACTGCCAGTAACTGAGGGGCGAAGCTCAGTGCCCTTGGCTGTAGGGAGAAGAGCTCACTTTTTGTCCTGAGTGAGCATGATCCTAGAATGTTTAATTTCCAGAACTGGAGAACCCGTGTGGGTTAATGCTATCACATGATATAGCAATCAGGACTCTGGTTATAAATAACAGAAAGATCCTTCAAACTAACTGAAGGGGAAAGAGGGATCTATTGGCTCATATAAACACACCATGGGAAGGCAGGAGCCGAGCTGGCCCTGGGGCTTTGGCTCTCTCTGCCTGGGCTGCTGTCCCTGTGGCCTCAGTCTCTTTGTTGGAGGGGCATTCCCTAGAGAGATCAGTGTAGCCTTGGTCATGTTCCTGATAGTCAGGAACATGAACCCGGGGAGTCCCACAGTCTGGGTATGACTCTTACCTGTGCCCTTGACCTTAGACAAATTCTTCATCTGTAAGGTGTGCATACTTAATAGCCCCTGCATCATACGTTGTTGCAAATGAGAAATGAGCAAATAAATGGAAAATACCTAGAATAATACCCGGTACATCGAACGTAGTACTCTGTTGTTTTTGGTGAGCAGCAGCTCTGGCTCCTAACCCAACAGCTCTGACGCCAGGGGGCGGAGGATGATTCAGTCTGCCTGTTCTCCTAAAAGACAACGTATCTAGGAAGGCCTGTCGTTAGTCCAGCCTGTAACAGAGGTACTGTCCATGTGCAGGGAGGGATCTTCTGTCAAAAGGGGGAAGATGGAGAGATGAAGCAGAGATGCCTCTATCTGCCAAAATTTGCTCTCCCCTTCTAAACAGTTGTTGCTAGGAAGTGTCTGCTCAGCAACGGGCTGCATCTCCCAGCACGTGTCCCCCCTGCATGGGGCTGGGGAGGTAGGACATACACATGACTGGTTCTTGCTCATGTGGGGTGAGTGGAAGGAATATGTGATAATCCCAAGCCAAGGCTTTTAAGAAGTGCTTGTGTTGGGGTGCCTGGGTGGCTCAGTCTGTTAAGTGTCAGCCTTCAACTCGAGTCATGATCCCAGTGTTCTGGGATCGAGCCCCACATCAGGCTCCCTGTTTGGCAGGGGGCCTGCTTCGCCCACTCCCCACTCATGCTCTCTCTTGCTATCTCTCTCCCTCAAATAAATAAACAAAAATCTTAAAAAAAAAAAAAAGATGTGCTTGTGTTTCTTCTATGCTTTCTCTAGGATGTAGTTAATGATGAGAACTTCGGTTCACAATCCTCTTTACACATTGGAATCACCTGGTAATCTTAAGAAAATTAATAACAAGCCTAGTTTTATTTTTATTTATTCTAAGATTTGATTTATTTATTTGGAGGGAGAGAGAGAGCATGAGTGGGCAGAGGCGCAGAGGGAGAAAAAGAGAAAGACTCCTCAAGCAGACTCCTCCCTGAACGTGGAGCCCGACACAACACTTGATCCCACGACCTTGAGATCACGACCTGACCCGAAATCAAGAGTCAGACACTTAACTGACTGAGCCACCCAAGCACCCCCAGACCTAGTTTTATACCAGTGGTTTCTAACCTCGGGGCATTTTTGTCTCCCATCCCACAAGTGGGCATTCGGCAGTCTGAGGACATTTTTGGTTGTCACAACTTGGGCCGGGGAGTTCCTGGGTCTAATAAGTAGAGGCCTGGGGATGCTGCAAACATTCTACGATACACCAGACATCCTCTCCCAACAAGGAATTGTCTGGTCCAAATTTTGTCAAAGTTAAAGAGCCCTGTCCTGGAGGGTGGACAGCCACAAGCGAAGAGACAGGAGAGGCGGGAATGCTGGAATTACTGCCGGGAGGAACGCTGCCTGTCAGTCTGCAACACCCACCGTGGGCAGTTACCTCAATGCAAAGTAAAGCTCTCTTGTGTTAAACCAGTGAAATTTGGGGTCTGTTTGGGACAGTAGCTAGTGTTGCCTTAGGTAACAAGAGAAATGCACTAAAGACATTGTAATTATTTAACTTATGAAATGGACATATATTTTATTACTGTCTGCCTAGGGAAAATATTAAACTGTGGACCACTGTTTTTTTTTTTTAATTTACCAATAATTCACAGCACAGATTTCCCTAATTAAAATCTCCCAAATTAGTATGCAGTGATTTTGTGGCATGGGAATGGAATAGGACTCTTTGCTTTGTATCCTGGACGGAACATATTTGGGTCTGACCTTTATAAGTAGGTTAGGTTAGGTTTCAACTCAAAATTTGTTTTATTTTGTATTTCCTCCGTTTTAGTCAGTAAATTTTAAGTTAATCTTTCACATCATCTTATTAGTTCTTGTTTGTAATGAAGACAAGTTGGATTTGTGAAGTAAGAGAAGAAAAATTGTTACAGATGGTAGCTTTAGTAAATATTGTAAAAACGCCAGGCTCTTGAATCTGTTTTCTATGCAAGTCACTGTGAATGTTGTGAAATTGGTTAGTATTGTAACTCTTCAGGGATTTTGTTATTTCAGGAATTTTAGAGAAAAGGAGGCAATACTCTCAGTGTGTGGGGTTCCGGAGGGTCTACCCCCTGCTCTGGGAGTGGCCCAGGGATGCACAGTAAAACCCTGAACCCTCTGGCCATATTGATTGATTTAGAGATGGCCTAGGTATCAACCAGTTGGTCCAATTAGAGCCAGTTTTGCTCAGGATCTATCAGAAGAGACATGTTTCTTTTTGTTGGGTTGGAGCTGTAAGGCTATCAGCCATGAGCTGCGGGAGGCCTGCTTACTTAAGGGTGAAGCCAGCATAAAGAAAAGCATAGATGAAAGCTGAAGAGAAAGAGAAGAGGGAGAAGGGGGAAGACAGAAAGAGAGAGATTGTGTTTTAATGACATCATTTCATTTGAGTGTCTGGGCCAAGTTATCAAGTCACATCTACGGCTCCATGGAATTTTCATTAACCCAAGCCAGTTAAGTCCCCCTTTTTGCTTAAGCCAGTTTGAGCTGAGTTTTCTATTGCTTACTTCTATGTACTTTTAAGTACTTGGGTGAGATATGTCGATTATGTCTGACCCCCAGAGCTTACATCTGCATTTGTTATGTAGATTTTATTATCTACACTATCACTACTGGTTCTGTTCTCCTTTCCCAGTAATGAACTTGCATCCTCACTCATTTCCATGAGACTGGCATTGCCTATCCTGTGGCAGGAGACTACTTCTCTAACTCATTGATGTCAAGTATGGCCATGTCACTGGCTTTGGTCAATAACATGTGGGAAGGAATGTCATATGCCATGTCCATGCAGAAGTCTTAAGGGTTATCACTTGCGTTTGCCATTTTCGCTTTTTTTTCTCTGCCAAGTGGCCATCAAATCCCACAGTGATTCCTTGAATGGAGAAGATATTGGGAGCAGAGCCTCAGCTGACCCATGACTGACAAGTAACATGAAAAAGAAATACATTTATTTTTTGCCAATCACCAATATTTTAGGGTTGTTGTTACTGAGCCTTAACCTAGCAAAAGCTGACTAATACACTTATTTTTTTCATGCTTGACAAAGCTTACAATTGAATACAAATCTAGAGTACCTATAATGTTGTTTGTCATTCATATCCTGCAAGTTACCAGAAATGAATTTGGGATGACCGGTTGCTTCTCTTTCTCTCTCTCTCTTTCTCTCTCTTTTTGGTGTTCATAGCTCTATTATATGCAGTAGTAATCAAGAACATGGGCTTTATCTTGTGGTTTAATAACTGTAAGCTCTTAAACTTTTCTGAATCTAAATGTCCTTCTTAAAATACTAATATCTTCTCATAGGAGTTTTGCACATACGTAGTTAAACACAGTGCAGGGCACATAGTCAAACACTGAGTAAATAGTAACTTTTATTTTCATCATTGTAGAAGAAAGTGCCCCAATGAACTCTTTTTGATGCTTCCAGTAACAACTCCCTTGGGTGGGGCCCCAGGTCAACTTATTAACCAGTATTAAATACCACTCCCTAACAGATGGCATTCTGGGGAGGCTCCCAAGACATTACTTTTACGTTTGCATCTATGCCATTCCAAGAAACCTAAGTGGGGAGAATACCTTAGAGAAAGTTGGATGGGAGTTGGGGGAATATACTGAAGAGTGGGGTAGCCATTTATCCTCTGAATGTCTTTGTGCTCCAAATTTAAATGAAAACGGAATACCTGCAGAGTTGGTTCTTAAATTAGACCCGAGAAGGACGCCAGAATGGAGTCCGTGTCCTTGAACATTCTTCTTCATTTACAAGTGGCATTTGGCAAATTTGTTTTGCTAGAGGGTAAAGGTTACACTGCTTGAACTCACTTAATGTTCTTGGAAAAGAGGATAAGGAGTTTTTATGACAGGAGTGTTTCTTAGGGCAAATATGTCTGGGTAATGAGGAGTAAGTCTTTTGAGTGATCTGGATTGAAGCGTGTGTGTGTGTGTGTGTGTGACATAGAAAAGTCCAGAACATGAGATCATGAGAGGGGAAGGAGAAACTGGGCTTAGGACTATTATTGGGAATTTGTGTTCAGGTATTGTCAGGCGCTGAGGACATAGAGACTCATTCATTCTGTTATTCATTCAGCGAATATTCACGGAGCACGTGCAGCCTGCCAGCACTGGGCTAGACGCTTGGGGGCACAATGGTGAGTGATGTCAGACATTGCCTGTGACGCTCATGGAACTTAAAGTCTAAGAAGTAACATAGGTGATTAAATCATCACGTAAATAAATATGAAATCAGGTGAGCATAACCGCAAGGAAGGAGAGTAACAAAAGCAAAAACTGGATGCTTACCAACGAGATGTCACCCTGGCTGGTTGTGTCAGGGATATGACACGGTCAGATTTGTGTCTGAAGAGATTAGTCTGGTTTCAGTGTTGGAATGTGGTGCAGTTAGGAGATCCGTTAGGGGGCAAGCGCAGAGGTGCCCAGCAGGAAAGGTGGGTGGCCCGGACCAGGGAGGTGGTCATGGAGGCAGAAGTGGGCCAATATCCGAAATCTTCAGGAAGTCAACTCCATTGAACTGAGTGAAGGACTGCATGAGAGAGAAGAGGGAAGTGAGATGGAGAATGACATCTGGGGTTTAAACCTCCCTCCCTGGCCTCTCGGACCTCACAAATGCACCATGATAAATAATATGAAATACATGCCTCAGTTTAAGCAAACTTAAGGCAGAGATAAATGGGACGTGATAAAATGTCCTGTCGCTGCCCCTGGAGCTGAATTGCCTGAGAGCCCAGTGTTTGAAGATTAGAGTATAATGTATTTGTTGCACAGTCTATAGCCAAAGTCAACACCAGCACCCCCAGTATAATGTACCTCTTGAGAACACAACTTGAATATTCCAGCTCTGGGCCTAACTGTAAAGTCACGCTCTTGTGTGGTCCTATAATATTCTCCATCACCTCCACCCCCACCCCACCCCCAAATGCTCCGTGCTCTTTACTTGTCAGAGCTGTTTGCAAAGCCTGAGGGATGTCACGCAACAGCATGCTCTTCAAGGAATTAGCTTTGCAATTTAATGAAGAGAAACTTTTACGACTTCAGCTGTGTTTAGTGTTTGTAATTTCCCAGACTATACTACAGTTCAGGCTTAGTTATAAAAGCATACACTTAGACTTCTATGACTTATATAACTTATAACTCTATACTATATATTTTTGTAACTCTTGTAACAGTGATAAGAGTAAACATTTACTGGGTGCTTGTTAGTATCACTTATAAATGAGAAAACTGAGACTTATAAATATTAACTAACTTGCTTATGGACTCATGGGGACTCATTATTGTTCAATGCTTATATTTATACCCAGGACTTGTGCCTCTGACAAATATTTATTGAATATTTACTGTATGCTAGGGCTGTTTCCAAGTAAACAATATAATATAATAAATTTCTTGTCCTCACAGGGTTTATGCTCTTTTTTGGGAGGATAATGAAGCAATAACAAATAATATAGTATTTATATATATATATATATGTATTTATACTATGAAGAATAAAACAACACAAGGAATGTGGTGAGGCACTTTAGAAAAGGTACTTGGCTCAAGAAGTCCTTTGTGAAGGGAAGATATTTGAGCTGAGACAGGATTGATGAGAAAGAATTTTAGGGCAGATAGCATTTTGGTTGGGGAAACAGCAAGTGCAAATGCCCTGAGGCAGGAAACGGCTTGGCGTATTTTACAACAGGAAAGAGAAAGCCACGTGGCTGCAATGTCTGCACCCAGGAAAGAGGACTATCTTTGGGGGCCAAGAGATTAGAGGCTCTTTAGGACCACAGTAAAGAGCTTGGATTTTATTCTAAGTGCAGCGGGAAGCCATTGGAAGGTTTTAAAGCAGGAAAGGCACATGATCCGAGTAGGATTTGAGATCATTCTAGTTCCTGTGTGGTAAACGAACAAGGTAGGTACACCAGAGTGTAAGAAGAAAGTACGGTGGTTTGGCCCATCACTTTAGAAGAGAGGTAACAGAAGAGTAGGTGAATTTTCAATATCTTTTGGATGTGAGCTGACAGGGCTTGCTGGCAGACAAGATACAGGAGATAAAAAAACAGAAACAAGGGCAACTTCTGGGTTTTTGATCAAAGCGATTAAATCATGAAGCCCTATACTGAGGATTCAACCCAGATTTCCTTAACATTCCAGCAATCTCTTTTGAAAGGCAAGTATCTAATTGCCTGTTCTGGTGAGGGATTCTTCCTTTTGAAGTGTTATCTTATTATTCTATCTGCAGGAAGCAGGGGGAAAGAGAGATTGATATTTATAGGGTGCATTTAAATTCAGGTTTGCCTGCCCAGATGTCTGCTCCAAGCCTTCTGACTAGGTTACTAATAGCTGTGGGGCCCTGGCTCTTCCACTTAGGCTGTATGCTTCAGGGTCCAAGTCCTTCGATCTAAAAGAAGACAAAGAGTTTGCCCTGACTGGCCTTCTTGCTGCCCAGTGCTGACTGTTGTTTGCAGTCTACTTCCTGAATCTGGTGTCATGACTTGCCCAAGAAGACTTTGTAAACATGCTTGCTAGTATGTGTTGACAGATTGGTTTCCAGAAGGGAATCTGGACTGTGTTCAGGGCGTCTGATGGTCCCTGGAGGCCAGAAGATGACAGTCTGGCCCCTTTGTCTCCTTGCTTTCTGCTGCAGAGAGCCAGGCCCTGGAACTCAGCGCGCTGTGGAGCTGGGTCACCGCTGTGGTTTGGACAGAGAGCAGGGTGGGGCAAGCTGTCCCCAGGCTGCTCCGGAGTTGGCTTTAGACAAGGGACTAAGGTCAGGCATGTGGTCGAAATTACACATGTGTTCCTGGCAGAAGTCACATCAGGATTTATGAAAATATTTTTTTATAACTTCATCTGTGCTTGACAGTGATCATTTCTTGGTTGGAGATGCATGGAGGGTCCTTTGGGTATATTCTTACTGTGGATGGAAGTCTGAACTCTGACACTGAGTGGGTCATCCTTATCCTTATCGCTTCAGACTTCGTAAAGTCTCGTATTTGGGCCTAGAGGACAGTGTCAATCAGTCAGGATCCTGGCAGGAAACAAGGTTCACCTCGGAGGGCTCCATTGCAAGGGAGTTAATGAAGGCGTGGCTTACAGCTGTGTGGGCGGGGCTAAGGGAACAAACGGGGTTGAGGTGCCATCCAGAGGCCAGCAGCGGAGTAAGCTGTCACTGACCCGAGGGCGGAAGGGGACAAAGGGCAGAACTGTGATTACCTGAGCCAGGTGAGACCCAGTACTCTAGAGGAGGAGCCCCTAGTAGGGGGTGGAGTCCCACAGGTAACAGTCACGTCAAGGAAAGTAGCCCGAGGCAGGAGGGAGCAAGAAAGGATTACCTACGCCCTCTCTCCTGTCATCTCCTGTCTGTCCGTCAGGAGAGAGGAGGGAGGAAATGGAGGCAGATGGATCGGGAGGGGCAAACAAAGACCCACCAGCCTAAGAGGAAATGTCATTCTTCACTCCAAATCATAGGATTGACGCTGTCTTTAACCACACACAAACACACACACGCAGGTATGCATGCCGCGTGCAGGCACACTTTCTCCCGAAAAGGAAGTCCAACTTTGCATATTTAATTATTCCTTGGGAAGTAGTATTGTGTATGTTGTAAGACACAATTATATTTTTAGCTACGTATCTTACCATTAAAAAAAAGCAAGTCCAGCAAACCAACATTTGAGTTTATTTATTTATAAATTGCATGTAGTGGATGCGGATTACCATGCTACTATATCGCGCACAGTGTGGCATGGGAGGTAAGAGCAGGGCTCTGTAGCTCAGTTTCTTCGTTGGGTTGCTGTGAGCACTGCATGAATATCTACAAAGCCCTTAGAATTGTGCTGGATGGGAAGTAAGCAGAATGGGGGTTATGTTGCAGCATAAAAGGTCTCAAACGCAAGTTTTTACGAGTGAGATAAAAATATGTAAACAGTTGTTTGGGGGTGCCTGGGTGGCTCAGAACATTGAGCATCTGAGTCTTCACTTGACTCAGGTCATGATCTCAGGGTCATGGGATTGAGCCCGCCCTCCCCTGTGCCCAGCGGGGGAGTTGGCTTGGGATTTTCTCCCCCCCCCCCACCCCGCCCCTCCTCCCGCTCGCTCTAAGATAAATAAATAAATCTTAAAATATATATATATATAATCAACGGAAGTTTAACGTGTGGTTCTGTACCCTGTCTAGCACACACACACTTTCTTGGAGGTATATACTCTCTCCACTTTGGAGTCCAGCAGTTGAGACTTAGTATTTGCTACCTGGCAGACTGTGCTACCTTGAGTAAATTCACCTCCCCGCAGACTCACTGGCCTCCTCTGTAAAATAACAGCAGTTAATAGTGCCTGTTTTATAGGGCTGCTAAAGGATTAAATGCACTGCATCCAGTCAAACACTTAGCCCAGGCCCTGGCACATCATCAGTACTCAGTAAAATATTGCATGTGGTTATGGCTGCAAGAATAATGGTCATTGTATTTAATAATGATTTTTTATTATATTATGTTAGTCACCATACAGTACATCCCCGGTTTTCGATGTAAGGCTTGATGATTCATTAGTTGTGTATAACCCAAAGAGAAAAAAAAATCCATAATCCTACAGAATCATATAAGATCACTGTAAAAAATATGTTGGCATATTTTCAGACCTTTTCCTAGAGATTTCATATACACACATACATATATTGCCTAATTACAATCACTGTACATTCCATTGTGGACCTGTTTTTTAGTGGCTATGATATATAACATCTTACAGGCTCATAATAATTTATTCACCCAACCCTATTGTTGGTTATTTATGTTTTTTTCAATTTTAAACAACAGTGTGATGAATATTTTTTAACAGCTTTATTGGAATATACAGTTAACTGTTGAACAATACAGGTTTGAACTGTGCAGGTCTGTTCATGCGTGGATTTTTTTATGCTACAGTATTATAAATATTTTTCTTTTCCTTATGATTTTCTCTTTTTTTTTAAGATTTTATTTATTTATTTGAGAGAGAGAGTGCACTTGAGAGCATGAACGGGGGGAAGAGCAGAGGGAGAGAGAAAAGCAGACTCCCCACTGAGCAGGGAGCCCACCCGGCTCCATCCCAGGACCCTGGGATCATGACCTGAGCCAAGGCAGATGCTTAACAGACTGAGCCACCCAGGCGCCCCTCCTTAGGATTTTCTTTTTTTTTTTTTTTATTTTTTTTTTAAAGATTTTATTTATTTATTTGACAGAGATAGAGACAGCCAGCGAGAGAGGGAACACAAGCAGGGGGAGCGAGAGAGGAAGAAGCAGGCTCATAGCTGAAGAGGCTGATGTGGGGCTCGATCCCATAACGCTGGGATCACGCCCTGAGCCGAAGGCAGGTGCTTAACCGCTGTGCCACCCAGGCGCCCCTCCTTAGGATTTTCTTAATAACATTTTCTTTTCTCTAGCTTACTTTATTGTAAGAATACAGTGTATAATACATATAACTTACAAAATATATGTCAATTGACCGTTTATGTTATTGGTAAGACTTCCTTCTGGTCAAAAGTAGGCTTTTAGGAGTTAGGTTTTGGGGGAGTCAGAAGTTGTACTTGGATTTTCAACTGACAAAGGGTTGGCACCCCTGAGGCCTGTGTTTTCCAAGGATCAACTGTAATTTACATACCATAAAATTCACCCGTTCAAAGTGTGCCATTTAACGGTTTTTAGTGTTGTTTTCAGAGTTGCGTAACCATCACCAGAATCTAATATTTTTGTTACTTCCAAAATAAACCTGTACCCATCAAAGCCATCCCCACTTCCACCCCTCCTAGATGCAGGTGACCATTAATCTACTTCTGGACTCTCTAGATTTATTTAAATTCTGGACATTCCATATAAATGGGACCATACAATATGTCGTGTTTCGAGATTGGCTTGAATCACTTCACATAATGATTTTGAGGTTCGCCCATGTTGTGGCATTGCTAGGACATCATTTCTTTTGATTGATGAAGATCCCCTAGTATGGACACATTTTACTCTTCCACTCGTCAGTGGTGGATATTTGGGCTGTTTTCATGGTGGATGATCTTACAAACTAATCTGTGTACACATCTGAATTATTTCCTTTGACTGCACATCTAACCATGAAAGTGTTGGGTCAGAGATGATGCACTTAATTTCTAAACTTTTCATCATCAGACACTTCAGATGCAGCCTATCATTTGAGCACCTTAATTACTTCTTTTGTCATTGGAAGGTCACCGCTCTTCATCTTAGGAACTACAAAACTTTCTTTTTGCGTTCCTGCAACACCTGGAGATAGTTACACCTCCTAATTTTCTACAGAACTATCCCTTGTGGCTTCTCTCCTTTTTTGAGTGCCTGAGATGCTGATGGGCAACGATAGTCCTAAAGGAAACTAAGTGTATTTACTTGTATCGATCGTTATCAATTTCAACCAGAAACCCCCTACGGTCAGTCTGGCATTAATGAAAATCAGCAGAGACTTGTCAGTGGCAGATGGTCTCTTGAAATTGTCTCACTCTGCCCTTTTCAGTACATGTTTCTGATTACCAACCTCTTGAAAGGGTTGCGAGCCAAGGTTTTACAGCACGTAGGGAGCAGAGAATCATTAATAGCATCATCTTATTTATTTAAAATATGTTATGTAGATAAACTGACTTCTCCCTTCCTTTAAGAATTTGAAGATAACGTGAAAATTTGTTTTCTCCATGCTGTGGTTTTTAATCCAGCATAGCTGTTAAACTCTTGCAGCGGCCACCTGGGTAATATCTACTCACACTTTTCCTTTATTATATGAGAGGTTCCTGTGGGGAAGGCAGCTGGTGGATAAACCTACCTCGGCGTGAATCCTGGATAATGTTTACAAATAGAACGGTCTCTGCGGCAACCCACTAGCCGCAGATAAGAGAGCCACCTCGTTTACAGCCCTGTTTCCTCTTTCCAAAGCCAGGAACACAGGCCTTGAATCATGGCGAATAGAAGGGCTTATTACGCCCTCACCTTCACCCCCGGAGTCTCTTCCTCCACTGACCTCTCAGGTCACAGGCAACAAAGGTGATTAAAATACTTCGTTCTTTGTACAAAGACCCATCGAAGGCGCTTCTCGGGGCTCCGATGGTGTTGTCGGTGGTGCTGATGCATTTGCCTTTATCTTCACTCCATGGCCTCTTGGGAAGAGCTCCACGCATTTGTGAAACTGCTGGCCTGGAAGTGAAGAAAGTCCAGCAGGGGCCAGTAAGTGTTGGACATCTCCTGTGTGTCGTTTATGAGAGGCATTCTTATACAGGCTATCCAATGTCAACCTCACGACTCCCTACAAAGTAGGTGCTGTTATGCCCATTGTAGAAATGAGAAGGTTGAGGCACATCTGCTCTGTGCCTCTTGGCTGCCAAAATGTAAAAAAATTCTAATTGAATACAGACTTCCTACGATTTCAGTGTAGGAAGTGCATTTATTCCTAAGCATTCATGAAGGTAACCTGCTTGCTGAATTCTTTCCTATCAGTTAGAGAAAGTGGCCAAAGCCTTTTAAAGTAAATGCTGGGATGCCTGGGTGGCTCAGTCGGTTAAGCGTCTGCCTTCAGCTCCGGTCATGATCCCAGGGTCCTGGGATCGAGTCCCCACATCATGGTCCTTGCTCAGCGGGGAGCCTGCTTCTCCCTCTGCCTGCTGCTCCCCCTGTTTGTGCTCTCTCTCTCTCTCTGACAAATATATAAATAAAATCTTTAAAATAAAGTAAAATAAATGCTGCAATGTTGTATTCTCCACGATGCAGAGTTCAAAGGCAATGCCCTTCAAAAAAAGTAGGAAGGTTCTATGACCAAGAAATTTGGGAAATGTTGGGTTAAATTAAATTACACAAGATTCTTGATTGCAGACCTTCTCAGTACCTTGTGAAGCTCTAACATGGGTAGGACATAAATACTTTTTTTGTGGGACACCAATTAACATTTTAAACAGCTGGTTGTTCTGATACACACAGTTAGAATGAAGTTCTTAATGGCCGTTTTTGTGGGTTTAATTTTTTAATAGGTTCAGGGTACACGAAGGTATTTAGTCAGAAAGCATGTCTCCCTTTAACCTTTACCTCTGAGATTCTCTTGAGAGAACCATTGATGTCAAGATCTGAGATAGTCTATGCACGTGCATTCATGTTTGTATGTATGTATGTGCATATGTGTGTGTGTATGTTTCGATTTTGAGTACACTATGTCCATTTTTCTGCATCTTGCTTTTTAAATTCAATGTATATTAGAAGTCACTCTGTATCAATACATATAACACTGTGTCATTTGTTTTAAGATCCACATAATATTCTATTGTGTGGTTGTGCCCTCATCCATCTAATCAGTTAACCGACGGATGGACATGTAGAATATAGTATTTCTAATTTTTCCTGCTAGGAACAGTGCTACAGGGGGTGCTCCTCTACGTCTGTCTTTGTCCCATGGTGCTTCTTGTATCAGCCTTTGATAAAAACCAAGGGCATAATAATAATAATAATAATAATAATAATAATAATAATAATAATATAATGATATATGACTCTTCGATGATCTGGCTTGATCCAGAGATATTTGGAGAATTTAGAGTTCTAGAGACCTATAGATCCAAATCCTAAAAAAATATGTTGTCTGAAGTTGTTCAAGATAGAAGAAACAAAAGATAGATTATTTTTTCAGAGATAAGAAAAATTAAGGTTTTTTCCAAACATCCATTTCCCTGAGGAAATAAAGAGGTTTGGAGTCAATCATTGCACGTGTGCTCCTGCTCACGGCAAAATGAAACTTGAGGCATCAAGCCTCTAAGGACAGGGATTTCCTACATGCATAACCTTGGATTCCTGATTCAAACCTTAAAGCAGACTGCTTTATTCACCCTGGTTTGGAAGCAGTGGTCTCGCTCCCTCACAATCTTGTACTGCTTTTCATTTGCCAAATAGCATTTAACTGACGCTCCGTCTTTAAGCCTTGTTTGTTCTCTTGAACGTATTTCTCCCTTTTTGTGTGTGTGTAATTAATAGGAAAAAAATAATAGAACAGAGAGTAACTCTTCATGTAACAAGAAATATAATATTTCTTTTAGAAAAGATGTTGATGTCTAGTTGGAAGTGTGCTAGAGAAAGTGATAGAAGTTCCTCCCATATGTTGTTAAATGGCTTTATTGATCATGTCTTCCGTGTTATTTTAATCAATTTGATCAGTGGGGTTCGATCTTAGTGCACGCTGGGCAGATTGCCTCGAGGCCAAATTACTGTTGGGACGTTAGGTAATTTCAGTGTATTTTCCATTGGCTGGTCCTCCTTTGGGAGGGTGCTAACCGGTACATTGTAGCCACAGCTCATCGTAAAGTGCCATCGCTGTAGGGTGGGCGCTGTGTGTGTGGTGTCTGCTCATTTATGCAATATGCTCAGTATTCTATGATCCTGTATTAGTAGGTGGATACTGCTGTTAGCCCCACTTTATACACAAAGAAACCAAAGCACAGGACGATCAAGTAAGTCCCTCGAGCCACTCAGCTAGGATGTTATCAAGCTAGAGTTTGAACCCAGTCTTTCAGAATCTTGCCCAAATACAAGATGGCCTGATTCTTCAGGTCGTATTTGGATTCTTCGAAGCCTGAAGACATGTAACCAGCTGTGAGAGAAGAGGTTTTATGACTGCTGTGGTCGAGTTATACCTAGCAGTGTGTGGAGGGTCCCCAGAGCTCACAGCCCTCCACAGTGGGGCACTTCGTTCTCCTCCATCTAAGCTCTCTCGGCCAGAGGATGGAACGAGCTCAATGACACAGGTGACTCTTACAAGGAAGGAGATGCGTTGACCCTTTTGTGAACTCCCCTGGGACAGAGGTCATCAGCGACAGGGAGGTCCAATCATAACTATATGTCAGGTAGATGGGCAGGTCCCTCACCGTGTTCCAACAGAAACAATCGCCCAAATTTTCCCTTGAGAATTTTAACAAACATTAGCTGTTCCCTCCCTGTGTTTTAATGCGTAGAAATGGTCGGGATGCCTAGAACCCAGTGTGACATTAAGTTTTCAGATTTCCCCTTTGTGTCTAGGGGCTGATGGACAGTCATTATGTAAATCCTGGGTATTAAGGTGTTTTCGGGTCGTAAAGAGGAATTTGACCAAAGGATTCCCAGAAACAGGAGTCTAATTTGATTCTAATCCTGGGCTCTNCCGCTGCTGTGCTGTGGGCATCTGGTCATTTGCATTTGTCCTTTGGGCAGTATAAACCCATCTACTGCTGGAAAAATCTCAAAAACTGTATACAAAGGGAACTAACACCTATTGAGAGCCAGGAACTGTTAGATGCGCCATACCCTGTAAAAGGGATTGTTGGCACCGTTTCACCAATGACAAACTGCCGGCTGCCCAAACCAGGATTCAGATGCAGGGTTTGCAAACCCTCGCTTCTGTCTGCAGTCATTCCACATGCTCTGTTGCCTCCCCAAACAAGCGAGATGCAGAAATCAGAGACGAGAGGAGTTTTGATTGCCAGGTTCAGTTTCCTGCCAAGGCAGGATGTAATTGCAGGGGTGAGTCTAGAGCCTATGATAAGCTGATACTAAACTTGTTCTTGGCAGAACATCTGGGACGTGTCGGGGTTAGGGCAGGAGAGGGGGAGGAAGAGGCTTAGGTGCAAGGATCCTCTCATAATCTCTGCTGTCCTCTTGCTTGAGCATGACAACATTTCCTGAAGGACGGTGCTAAATATTCGGTGGTCTCTGGGATGTGATATAGGTCTTCCAAACTTTCAGGCCTGGAGACATGGTTACAATAGCATGAGTCGCTTTTGCTGTATCTGAACTTGATCTTCATCTCTTCTTGCGGCCCTGGCTTGAGTTGTTTGGATGTGATGTCTCTCGTGATGTAAGAGGTAACTTTGTGAAACAGCCTGCTGACGCTTTCCCTGTTGACCACGCCTTTCACCAACACTGTCGCAGGTTAACAAGGACTCAAGTGCTAGTTGAAGGGCTTTGCTTTTCTAATTTTCGCTCTGTTTTCTTTCTTTTTTGCAGAAGAGAAATCAATAGATATGTTGCTTTTATATTATGTTTCTTTAATTCCTAATAGATATCATTTCCTTTCTTTCAATTAAGTTCTTATCTGGAAGAATGTTAGGTGAGGATATACTCTTGCTTTTACATTTTTTTTCTTTTTCTTCTTTCCCTTTCTTTACTTCTCCCTCCACAACCCCCCCCCACCCTGCCACCGCCTCTCTCTCTTTCTTTATTTCTTTTTCCAAGATTGCGGAGCTCGATGCTTTGTGGCTAGCCACACTATAAATTTGAGAGACTCCACAGTGCGCCATGCTTCATTCTCCTCTTTGTTTCGTGGAGTGATCATCATCTTGGGGTAATCGCTAACGGGAGGACCCCTCATTGAAAGGAGGAATACAGCACAAGGCTGCGGGGCGTCCTGATACCCTATTGTTTGAGCCCCGTTTGATTTTCCTTTTCTTCGACGACGTGTGAGCTAGGCTCTGTCATTCACTGTTCTCTCCACTCATTGATCTTGCTGGAGACCCTCGTTTTACTGAAACATAAATATCATCAAGCCAGCAGGTGAAGAGGAATCTATTTTCCTGCAACTGGTCTTTCAGGGAGAGGTTTTCAGTGGAAAATGTTGTGGAGGAAATTTTTGCTGCTTTTTGGGGTAAGTGGTGGTGAATGAGGGTAGAGTTTTGGAGAGGAATAAGGCTTTCCTTTGTTGTTGTTGTTGTTGTTGTTGTTGTTGTTGTTGTTGTTGCCCGGTGAACTGGGGAGACCCCGGGCCCTGGGGCCTCGCCTCAGCCCATCCCAAAGATGTCCCCAAAGGCTCTTGGTCTCGTCAGGGGAAAGAATTCAAGCACAGACACAGCACAATGAATGAGCGACACAAGCGGGAAAGTTTATCAAAGCCAATGTGCACTCTCCAGATATGAGAGCAGGTGAGCTCAAGAAAGAGAGAGAGAGGGCTGCACACCCTGGGTGATGGGTTTCTATCTTTTATTGACAGTTGTTAACTAGGGGTTGGAATAGTCATTACTTGGGGCCAGTATTTCTTGGAAACAGGGTTTCCCGCTCTTTCTTCCTAATTTGGTCAGGGGTTTCCCGGTCATGACATCCGCCATCTTGGCCTGTCTCGTGTGCCCTGCCTTCCTGTGGAGTGCTGCCAGGACAGGCCTCTGACTTTCCCCATAGCTGGCCATGACTTCCTTGTTGCTGGCCTCCAGGTATCCTGTTAGAACCTAACTGAACTGCCTACTCTAACATGACTACAAGGGCAGAACCAAGCATCTTTTTTAAAAAAAGATTTTATTTGTTTATTTGAGAGAGAGAGAGAAAACAAGTTGGGGGAGGAGAGGAGCAGAAGGAGAGGGAGAAGCAGACTCCCCACTGAGCAGAGAGCCAGACAGGGGGCTCAATCCCAGGACCCCCGAGATCATGACTTGAGCCAAAGGCACCAACTGAGCCAGCCAGGTGCCCCTGCAGAACCAAGCATCCTAATGGCGTGCCATTCATCTAAAAACTTAGGAAGCCCACAGCTCTTGATTACAGGCCTTATGTGGTGGGGACAGCTGGGGCCCAGCTCCTGTCCTTAGGGAGCATAAGCTCTAGTGAGGAAGGCAGATAGAATATCTGTAAGCAGGCAAACAGACAAACACAAATGTGAGTGTGGAAATAAACACCGAAGCCAGCATCAGGTACAGACACGTGCCATGAGCAAAGCAATGGGTGGAAGGTGATGACTGTGGGGTAAGTCTTCGTTTTTGCATTGAACTAAAATGGTGAGAAGGGGGCAACCTTACGAATATCTGTCTGGGAGAAGAGCTTTCCAAGAAGGAAGCACCATTGCAAGTGCCTGAGACAAGACCAAGCTTGGCGTGTTTGGGAGACTGGAATGTGGCAGCTGTTCTGAGAGATAAGAGGAGCCGGTTTGTGGTGAACAGAATGAAGGCACTACTGACAAAGGAAAACACTTCAGGAACCTGAAGCAGGAAGACTAGAAGAATCGCAGGCACTCTCTGGCTAGTAGCACTACATGGTGCAGACGTATTTTTTTAAAGAGCTTTAGTGAGATGTGATTTACATAACCAACAGCCCATGAAACATGTTTATGCATTTGAAATGTTACCCATTTAAAATGTACAGTTCAGTGGCATTTAGTATATGTACAGAGTTGGGCAGCCATTGCCATAATCTCTCCTTAGAACATTTTCATCGTCCCCAGAAGAAACCCAGTACCCATCAGCAGTCACTTTCCATGCCCCCAGCCCCAACTCTAGACCGAGGCAACTATCATCAACTTTCTGTCACTGCACATTTGCCTGGTCTAGACCTAGTCTCATACAATCTGTGACCTTTTCTGACTTCTTTAGAATGATGTTTTGGAGGTTTTTCTATGTTGTAGCACTGTTAGTATTTTAGTCCTTTTTATTGCCAAATAATATTCCATTGTATGGATATACCACATTTTATATATCCATTCATCGGTAAGTGGACATTTGGACTTTTTCCAATTTGGGGCCATCTTGAATAATGCTGCTATGGACAGTTGTGTACAAGTTTTTGTGTGGACATATGTTTTCATTTATCTTGGGTTAAATACCTAGAAGTAGAACTGCTGGGTCATATGGAAAGTCTTTGTTTAACGTTTTGAGAAACCGCCACATTGTTTTTCACACTGGCCATGCTGTTTTACATTTACATCCGCAAAATATGAAGATTACGATTTCTTCACATCCTTAGTAGCACCTATCACTGTGCGTCTTTTTGGTTATAGCCATCCTGGTGGGTGTGAGGTTGTATCTCATGGTTTTGATTTGCAGTTCTCTAATGACCAATAATACTGAACTTTTTTTCATGTGCCTATTAGCCATGTATATATTTTCCTTAGAGAAATGTCCATCTAAATCCTTTGCCTATATTTTTATGAGGCTGTTTTTTTATTATTGAGTTATAGGGTTTCTTTTTACATTCTGGAGCTACATTCTTTATTAGACACACGATTTACAAATATTTCTCCCAAGGCAGCAGGTTATCTTTTCACTTTCTTGATGGTGTCCTTTGAGGCACAGACATTTTAAATTTTAGTACAGTTTAATTTATTGGTCTCTTTTTTTGCTTTTGCTTTTGGTGTCATATCTAAGAAATCTCAAGGGTGCTAGGATTTACTACTGTGTTTTCTTCTAAGAGTTTTATAGGTCGGTTATTTTTTTTTTTTTTTGCTCTTAAATTTAGGTCTGTGATATACATTTAGTTATTTTTTTGTTTATGCTATGAGGCAGGTAACCAAATTCATTATTTTTCCTGTAGCTATCCACCAGTCCCAATATGATCTGTTGAAGACTATTCTTTCCCTATTGAACTCTGTTGGCCCCTTTGTAGAAAATCAATTGACCATGAACGTTAGAGTTTATTTCTGGGCTCTCAGGAGAATGCATCTTTAATTGATGGTATTTTCCTAAGATGGGGTGAAGCTTCAGAAAGCCAAGTTCTGGCTGGGGAGTAAAGCACCTGGTAACTATCAGATAAATTCTGGATTGAAGGGGCTTCATTTTGTATGGCCATAACTTGTATTTATGGATGATGGCTCAAGTATTACTTATTTATAGTACTGGAAGGAATCTTGGGCAGTTTGTAGACCCTTGTTAGGACTATATCTTAACCATTCTTGACAGGCCATATCTATTCTAGAGCTTACTTTTTCTCTCTTTTTTCTTTCCTTTTTATTGCTAAAACATAACCTGGGTTGAAGAGATTTACAGAGATTGAAGTTTACATATTTAAATTAGATGACACACACAACAATGTGAATATAATAGAATGTGTAGATATTTGAGATCCTTTGACCACACAAATTCAAGGGTAAAGATTTCTCAATTTAGCAAAGTTTTTGAAGTAAGAGGGAAGAAACATAGACGTTGGGTATTCATCCTCCAAGATTCATGCTTCTCTCTAAATTAGGGCCTTTCCCTTGGGAAATTTCTTCTTGGACCATCCCTATGTGAATAAACACTCCAAAATGCATCAGTATCTCTGGACTATCTCCTAAACTCAGGTTCCAAATGTCTTCCCGGATAGTCACACTAGGATACCGACTAATACTGAAGATCCCAAACAGAAGAGTTATCTCTGACATCTTCTATGGGGAAACAATTTATCAGTCCTCTGGATTTATCCATTGCTACAGGTTTTATCTCACCCCTTCGATTTCCATTCCTCTGGTATCCAGCTGATTCTCCTGACATAGTGCAGTAACCTTCTGAACAGACACTTCCCTGGAGTTTCTGTAACTTCCAGTTAGATTGGGTTAATCTTGTTGGAAAACCTCCTTGATTGCATCAACCTTTGCACCCCCAAATCTTCACTGCCAGTAGGATAAAACCTAAACTTAGCTTAAACTTCAAGGTTCTTGTCCACCTGGTCTTTCGTTTGCTTTCCAAGTCTGAGCTCTCTGACTTCTTCTATACTCATGTTTCGCTTCTAACCAAACACAGTTCTTGCATTGTTTCCTGGACATGCCTTGACCTTCTCTGCCTTGGGGTTTCATTCACCCTTTGCTCCCCATATAGTATCTTTGCCACTCTGCCTCCCTTCTCCTTATACAAATATCTCCTTTTTTTTTTTTTCAAGATGATATAAATCCTGTTTCTTCTGGTTAGTTCAGAATTAAATGATGGGTTCAAGTCCCAAGACTTAATGGCTGAGTTACATGGTGGAGATTGCAAACTGGCAATCCACAGGCTGAATCCAGTTTATAGATATGTTTTCATTCATCCATATAGTGTTTCAAAAATTTTTTTAATTAGTTGCTAGTAGTTAAAAGCCTGAGGTTTTACATTTAGGAAAAACAAGCAAACAAACAAACAGATTTCCAACCAATTTGAAAAAATCCCATTCCCACATGGCAACTCTATATGTTTGCTCTATTGAGCTGTCCCATTTAGCCAAGGTGTGTGTGTGTGTGTGTGTGTGTGTGTGTGTGTGTGTGTGTGATTGTACCAGCACCACCGCCCTGTGTCTGATACCCTTCACTCATGTACATTTCCCATCCAGCCCCTGTGGAAATATTACTGGGCAGTTAGTCCTATAAGATCTTATGATTCTTTTTTGTCATCTTGAACTGTTAAATCATTCTTCCATTGCTCTTCACTGTTGGTGTGTTTGTCTTGGATCCCCATCAAATTGGAATGCTCATAGCATAGTACCTATGGTGAGATCTTGTATGTGTAAGATACTAAATAAATTCACTGAGGTAACTTTTAAGCTCCCATTCATTGCTCAGAATATCCCACCCTTTGGGGCACGTGGGTGGCTCAGTTAGTGAAGGGTCTGACTCTTGATCTCGGCTCAGGTCTTGATCTCAGGGTCATGAATTTAAGCCCTGAGTTGGGTTCTAAGCTGGATGTGGACCCTACTAAAAAATAAAAAATAATAAAAATGATTTAAAAAATCCCACCCTTTGCTTACATGGATTTAAGGTAGTGTTTTTGAAAGACCACAGGGTATAGAAGAGGAATCCAAATAAAGAACCAGGACCAAAGAAACAAAGAGAATGCAATAAACATGGTTGCTATGATTTCATGTATAAAGAGAAAAGAGGGATAAGAAATATTTTATCTCAGCGAGAACCAAATCTGCAAGCTGAACCCACAAAAGAGTCACTGAACAATGTTCTGGCTTCATTATTTATTTCTTGGATATAACTGGCTTTTATATTTAAATGACATTTTCTTTCAAATGAAATGATCAATTCAGGGCTTTCAATAACGTCATCATAATGGAAATTAAGTCTTCCATTTTATTTCAGTTGATTTTAAAAATAACTCTGTGGGTCCACAGTTGGTTAACATTTATTGCTTTTATTTTTAGGAGTTGGCAAAGGGACCCATCTCTATTTTTCCACCAACGGTTTCCAGGTTTTCTGTGTCTTCTCCTCTTCATGAAGTTTCCCAGCATGAAGTGCTGGGCAATGTCCCGTGGGTGACCAGCTCCCAAAACGGTCCTGTATTTTTCAGTGTTTTATCATTAATATGAGGCGAGGCAGTTCTACAATCCATTTGAAGTTTTCCCTCAGTCCAATACATATACCTGGCATACTTTCCTTCTAATGTGGACTCCACAATATCCTCTTCGACTAAAGATTTTAAGAGGAAATCTCTTCAGGACTCTAAATTGTTGTAATCATGACTATCATCAATGGAAGCACCTCGTAAGGGAAAATTTGCACTGAAGAAGAGGCTCTTAAGACTCAAAGCTCTGTTGAAGGTCTCAGAATACGATGGTGCTTTTTCCCACCCAGAGTATTTGTTATTCCCATCCTGACATGGCTTTGGAACACGAGGTCTCCTTTGACCCACGAACCTCACAACAGTACATGCGCCCTGACTAAAAGATACTTCCATCGAATCTTTGCTATATCTGGTACTACCTCTCTTGAGATTTTTCTTTAAGTTTGCTGCCTTTTTTTAACTCAAAAAAAATTTCTAGGGTAACTTCACATAACTACTATAAAAGGAATACTGATCTTTATAGGCTAAAATGGAACATTACTGGAATATTAACTGCAATGAAAGCACACCAGTATTATTCGTTCTATCTACGTGCTCTTGTCCGCCAGAGGCTCCGCTTTGTCTCCGTGCCACAGGGGATAGAATTGGTTTTAGGAAGGGGCTACACATAACAGCACCAAACTGAGGCTGCCTGAGGGCTAGTCAGAGGGATTAAAAGAGGACCAGAAACATAACTTTTTACCCTGGGATGCAATGTGACTGAGGGGCCCCTCTGGGGATCCCATGATGTCATTTCTAGCAGTGACACAAGCTCCACCCTTTAGCAATCCCTGGAGGGATGGGCGATTTCTGCCACCCCCAGTATATTTCAGAAAATCTTGGTGAAGGCTTTCATCCTTAAGTTAAAAGGAAATTATGTAAGTGAGCTTGCAGGAAGAAGTCTCCTGGGAATGCCTGCACGAAATTTGCTCTTTAAAGGAAGATGTCACAGGGGGCACCTGGGTGGCTCAGCGGTTAGGCGTCTGCCTTCGGCTCAGCTCATGATCTCGGGGTCCTGGGATCGAGTCCCACTTCAGACTCCCTGTTCAGCGGAGAGTCTGCTTCTCCCTCTCCTTCTGCCCCTCCCCCCTGCTCCTGTTCTCTCTCACTCCCACTCTCTCTCTCTCTCAAATAAATAAATAAGATCTTTTTAAAAAGAAAAATAAATAAAAAAGAAAGGTGTTACAGCAGTGGCCTAGATCAGACTGGTTTAAGTTTCCTGTCCCCCCCCCTTCAATTTTTCCTTTCCTGTTTCCTTCCCTTTTTCTCTCTCTCCTTTCTCCTTTCTTTGTCCCCCACCCTTTCTCCTTTCTCCTGCTTCTCTTCCTCCTTCCCACTCATTAGTCATCTGCACAGAACACACACCTGTGGGAGTGTGTCTGTGATCATTAAGTGCAGGAGGAGACACACTTCAGATGTCCCCAGGGTATGACCTGTAATTCCCAGTTTACCTGGTTCTGTGATATTCTTGGGGCTGCAGAAAAGCTTTCAGCAGCAATGCTTGTTTAGGGTATTTTTAAAGTGCTGTGTCTCACGGCAGCTTTTACCCAGCTCCTCATCTTCTAAGAAAGCAAACTAAAGTCTAAGGAAATTGAACTTGGGCATTGAACTACGGGTTCACGAGGCTGGGCTGGCCTGAGCAAAGCCAAGGCGTGCATGCTCAGTGCTTTCTGAAACCCAGGTGATGAGTCTTTCCCCCACACAAAATTTTAGCTTTTAAAAGAATTTGTTTCATTTATTCAGTTAGTCTTTGGCATTAGAGAAGCAGTTTGCAGAGAAAACCTAGTGAATATTTGTTGGCTTTTCTATTCAGCTCTACCTCAATCTCCTTCTTTTGGGAATTGCCCAGCCAAGGTCTCCTTTCCTAGTCAATGTAGGAGCAGCCATATTCTACCGCAGGACCCTGTTCTCTTTTAAGTTTTGGTTTGCCCAGGGACAGGCGCCTGACTCCAGGTAGACCAACTGGAGCTCTTCCTGGGATGTTTGAACTTGGGACCCTGAAGGTTGAGGTGTTCTCTTTCCAGGGACTGAAGTTATTAAAGGTGAAACTTGGGAGCTGTTGTGTTTTTCCACACAGTACAGCCCTGTAATTGTATTTTTCTGTCTTATGATTTCCTTAATAACATTTTCTTTTCTATAACTTACTTCATTGTAAGAATATAGTATATAATACATATAACATAGAAAATATGTGTTATTCAATTATTGATGTTCTCAGTAAGGCTTCTAGTCAACAGTAGGCTATTAGTAGTTAAGTTTGGGGAAGTCAGAAGTTATCTGTGGATTTTTGACCACGTGGGGTAGGATTGGCACCCTTAACCCTGTGTTGTTCAAGAGTCAACTATAATAGTCTTTCCCCGTATTACAGATTAGAACCTGAGGCCCCAAAAAGTTAGAAAATATTCTCAGAATTACCCCACTAGTAAAGGGCAGAACCAGGATTTGAACCTATGATGGTCCAACCTCAGAGCTTATTTATTTTCCCAATTTCGCCATTGTAACCTCCCTACTCACATTTCTTTGATTTTCTCTTATTTGTGTTAGTTGCCTTTTGTTGTAAAGGATGGACTGAAGGTGGACTGTAATCTCTTCCAGGATTTAGAAAGATGGCAGGAACCTTCCAGATTAAGTTCTCCAAACCCTAACTTATTTTACAGATCAGGAGCTATAGCCTGAGAGGCAAGGATATGTGCCAAAGGTCACCTAGCTATTGTAAGGCAGTCCTGTAACTTGAATTTATCTTCTAGCACCAAGATGTTTGCTTTTTCACTCAAACACATTCTTTTGGTCTAAGCTTAAAAACCACTTCCTCCACAAAACCTTTCCAGTCCTTAGACTGGATGAATTGCTTCTGCTATAAGGTTTCCTACTACCCTCCCTTTCTCCATTCATAGCATTTTATTCCTGCCCTATGTGCCTATTAAACAGCCCATCTGTCCCAAACAGATAGTAGGCTCTGTGAAGGCAGGAACCCTGTGTGTCTTATTCATTATGGCCTCTCGGGTGGCATATGCTTCATATGCCTAAATGGCAAATAAATGAGTGAATAAAACAGCCCATGGGATCTGCAGCAGTGTTCTGGTGTTTAAGGCAATTGGGCTATATGGTTTTGGAACATATCTCCTACTGTAATTCTTTGGGTTTTGCTGTGTTGAACATTTGCTGTTGTGATCATCTGTGTGGCATTTAAACTTGTAGCTTTGGGGTCAGAAACTCTCACAGATGAATTACCAGGAACCATGATTCTTTCTTCCTCACCTATTAACTTCAGTTTCCTAGAACAGGTCTCTGTCCCATGTACACAGTAGTCCCTAGCAGATACGTGAGCTAAGATGAGGCCCCAGATGAGAAAGCAGGAGGAGAGCAAGTGATTCAGACCACTGCATTTGTATTTTGGAAGGAGACTGGGACGACCAAAGTGAACCTCTAATTTTTGAACCGCACAGGAAAGGTTGGAAATGAAGAAAAGAAGTTATATGTCAGGATGGGAGAAGCCTAGGGAGAGAAGGTGGCCTAAGAGCTAA
The DNA here is from genome assembly GCF_017311325.1 of Ursus maritimus. NCBI lineage: Eukaryota > Metazoa > Chordata > Mammalia > Carnivora > Ursidae > Ursus > Ursus maritimus. Next base: position 22,137,693 of record NW_024423786.1, read on the forward strand.
GGCTTGAAGGATCAGTAATATTTTGTTGGGAGTGACAATGAAAGGAACAGCCTTCCCTTACTGACTTGGATAGGTTTTCTCCCTTTTGACCAAACACTGTGTTGGATCACTTCAAGTCTCTTGCCTAAATCTCATCTGCTTTTTCTCCTAAATTTTTATTTCACAAGTTGTATCACACTCATTATTAAAAAATACACATACCCATGCAGCTGGATTATAAACCATCAGCTGAGTTTCCAACCAAAACATAAGGATGTTGGAGAAATGGAAATATATGTCCTTAAATGACTCTAGAGAGGAAGACAAATATGGCTGGAGAAGAGAATTAGCGTCAAATGCAAGATGACTCTTTGAAAGCCCTACCAGATGTGGAGTTTGCAAGAGATAATCATATTCCCATCTTTCCAAGTCCAGAAGGAAGAATTAGGTGGGGATCAAGATACGAGCTCTTCTGATGATGAAGCCACATTGTAGACTTGAACCGTAATGATCTTCATTATATTCCATCACCATACCTGGACTTGGGAGCCCGAACTTGGGAAGCGTTGAGGTGATATAGTAGACCCTTACCCACTAGTCCCATAGAAGGTTACAACGCCTCTGTCAAGCCCACGAGTAGGGAGGCACAACATGCACACTTGCTGTAAGTATGCAGTTTAGGAGGGGAAAGGTCAAAGCAGAGCCTGTATATGAATAATTGGTCTTCTGCCATTCTTACCAGGTAAATTCCTCCTAGAGAGAGCCCAAAGGTCTGTCCTCCAGCCTTCACCTCTTGTAGGGAACATCCTTTATCCTCTGCTTGGAACCATAAACCAGTGGAGTTAGTGAGAACCACCGAAGAAGTTAGGTCCCAAATTGCTTTTACTCCTTGAAGATAATGTAGGCAAAGGGCATTAGCCAAAAATAGTTTCCCAAAGACTCACGTCAAGGCTTGAAAATATGAATACAGCTACCAGTAGGGACAAAACTTGCAGTCCTTTGGAGCGCTCTATTCTTGATATGTCCAATATGGCAAGGCCATGGTCATTTGACCCATGGCAAGCTCCTATTAGACAACATCCTACAACTTGACTGGTAATTTGAGGTAGAACTTCCAAAATAATGTCTTTCTATACAAAATCCTTTTCCAAGGAATAGAGTCATTTGAACTAAAAAGCTAAAACAAAAGATTTAGTATCTCTTGCAAGCTCCTCATGAGCACGCTTGAGAAAGAGACACCTCTTGGCAAAACAGTAGCCTTCCCTAGTTATGTAAATATGATTTCCATAATGAACTGCATGGTGGTACCTTCCTGATGAAATTGCAAGAAGCCCTCTTGGCTGTGCTGAGAAATTTTATTTGCTACCATAAATGATAAACTTGTTTTCTGCAAAAGTGCCCTCTTTGGGGAATACAGATCAGAAATATTCCCATCATCTCGGACTGTTTAATGTGTTTTGCAGCTGAGTGTCTTGGGGTAGATTTCAACAAACCTCTGAACTAGAATTTCTGAGTCTGTCCCACAGAGAGCCGGGCTGTACTGCTATTAATCTGAAACACTTGCTGCATCACAGCAATTTGGTGAAATTATAATTGAAACATGGTACTTGACCCTGAGGGGACCATGGAGAAAGGGATTTGCTTTGGTGGCTTCTCATGCATCATTTAAAACCTGCTGCCACTGAATCAAAGTCTCGCTTATATCTTAACTATGTGAACCCCGCACCGACAGCCAGTTCAGCCGGGCAACAGAATTCTGTGCTCCTTGCCAGCCCTGTCATTTTGTTCTATTTGTCTGTCTTTACTTTTCCATAAATTGGATTACTCTGATTAATAATAGGATTGTGAAATAAGAGCTTGTTATGGGATTCTGGTGACTATCAAGAAGAATATAATTAAACCATCGTCATGCCGTCTAATTGAGGAAAAGACATTTGGAATTAAGGGAAGTTGGCGACGTTCAGTTATTAATTTCATGTATACAAGGTATTAAACTGAGCTAGCTAGGGATTACTGATTGTTGGAATCCTTCTGAGATCCACCTAAAAAGACAAAATGAAAGGGATGAAGTGAACAGGCTCTGTTAAACCATTTGGGGGGCTGCTCAAGAACATTTCTTTTAAATCTTGTTTACATGCTGAAGTCGTTTTAATTAAAAATAGTCAGTTGAACCAAATCAGTTAACCCTCCCTGCTTCTTCTGTAGCAGAGGCTGCTAGCTGTGCCCCAGTCATTTTCCCCCTCTTTTTCTAGTAGGAATAGAACTGGAGGGGCTCCTGGGTGGCTCAGTCATTAAGCACCTGCCTTCGGCTCAGGGCGTGATCCCAGGGTACTGGGATCACGCTCCCTGCTCTGCTGGGAGCCTGCTTCTTCCTCTCCCACCCCCCCTGCTTGTGTTCCCTCTCTCGCTGGCTGTCTCTCTCTTTGTCAAATAAATAAATAAAATCTTAAAAAAAAGAAAAAGGAATAGAACTGGACATGTAGCCACTCAGAATCGTATTTGCATTCCTCAGCCTTTCACGCAGTGGGTTGTTGCCATGTGACTACATTCCGGCCAATGAGATGTGATGTGAGGAATGAATTTTGGGGTTGTATATCTTAAAGGCATCCAGGGTCTGCATCATCTCTGTCTTCTTCCCAGTGGCTGGAGGCTGCCTTCCTCCCAAGCAGCTGGCTCAGATGAGATACAAGCTGAGGACTAGGGATGGCAGGACAAACTTGGTTCTGATGACTGTAGAGCCACCTTGACCAGGACTACCTATGCAAACTCATCTGTAAGGACGAAGTCAAGAAAGAAATCAACTGGATTCTTGAAATCCAGAAAATCGAGGAATCAACTGATCAGTCAGTTAAGCATTCGACTCGATTTTGGCTCAGGTCATGATGTCAGGGTGAGATGGAGCCTGGGCGGGCTCCGCACTGGGTGTGGAGCCTGCTTAAGATCCTCTCTCTCCTTCTGCCCCTCCCCCAGCCCCGGCCTGCACATGTGCAAGTGCTCTCTCTCTCTCTCAAAAAAAAAAAAAAAAAATCTTTGCTACACCGTCCTAAACTGGTTCCTTTCTTGGCCTTTGAGACCCGGGCTATAAAGGTCATAGGTCTGTATTGATGGCAAAGTTGAGTGCTTCCAGCAGCAAATAACCAGTATCCGGACACACCCAGGCTTCAACGGGGAAGTGGGTTTGTAACTCTCAGAACATCAAGCTCAGAGGTGGGGCAGGCTTTCTGTGTTGCGGATTGAGCGGCTCTACAGTATCATTAAGGCCTCAGTTTCCTTCTCCTTGTCCTCTGCCATCCTTGATAGGAGCTTCAGCCTCAAGCCAGAAGCAAATATGGGTGTCCCAAGTCTGAGCACCATGTCCAGACAGGACGACCTTCATAAGGAAAAGAGGGACCTTTTTTTTCTGTGGCTGCCTTTAGGGGGGCAGGAAACGTCCCCGAGATCTCTTCCTTCCCCGGCAGTGTTCCATTCATGTTTCAGTGGCCGATTTTGACTCACATTCCTGACCCTGTCACTGCCAAGGAAAATGAAATTACCCCCTAAACCACACAGGTCCACCCCAGGGGCTTGAGTAACGTCTGCATCACTGGCTGTGGAGGGGAGCCATTGAGAAAAAATGAACAAAGGTTGGATGCAATGATTGAGGAAGTGAATGATGGGTTGGGTTGGCCGCCAACAGTGTCTCCTACAAAAGGAAACATAAAAGGATCTAGAAGAAAATATGAATGAAAAGGTTTATGTTGGAGATTTGCTTCAAAATAATATGGGAAAGAGGATGTGGGTGGAGTATAGACAAAACAAGTCTATCCTTGAATTTATAATTGCTGGAGTTCATGGGGGTTCCTTAGACTTTGTTCCCTGCTTTTGCATCTATTTGAAATTATCTGTAATTAAAAAAAAAAAAACTTAAATAATCCAAGCAAAGCAACAGAAGAAAAAGTAGCATGTGAAATTTGATCTGTTTTCATGTTAGCAATAATGTTATCTAACAGTTATTAAGTGTTTGCTCTTTGCCAGGAGATCTACTAATCAGTTCAGAATGGCTTAGGCCAACAGGAGAATTTATTTGCTGGTGGGACTGCAACTTGCAGAAGTAGCTTCGGGCCTAGGTGCGTGTGCATCTTTTGCTTATACTTTCTTCCATATTTGTGGGCTTTCTTTGCGTGGTGGCCTAATGGCTCGTGGCTGGCTCCCATTTTGCCAGCACCCCCCCTTATCTGCGGGGGATGGTTTCCAAGACCCTTAATGGGACAGTACCAAACCCTCTGTACACTATGTTTTTTTAATACATACATACCTATGATAGAGTTTAATGTACACATTAGGCATAGTAAGAAATTAACAGTAACATTACAGTAACAGTAACAGTAACATTTCCCCCAGAAAACTACTTGTCCCCAAATCCTTGTGTCAGGGTCTGCTTTTGGAAAAACCCAACCTAAGGACATCAGCCATCAGCAAGATATTGTAATGATCAATTGGGATAAGGTAGTAAAGCCCTTAGAGTATTGCCTCCATCTTAGAAAGCATAAAATAAATGGAGAAGTTATTTTGACTATTTTCCTTCAAGGTCACCACCAAGGCTGACTATGCAATTTATCATCCAGTTTGGATATGTTTGAGAATGAAAATGGGTGCTCTGTGACTTTAAGAGACAACGGGTGAAAACTGGCACTATTTCTAGAAAGCCAGGATGTATTGTCAGGCAACAGTCATGACTTCGTTGGAAAAGGAATTCTCTAAACAAAGGAATTATAACCCCAAAGTATAAATACTCCTTAACTGAACTGTTTTACAATTTCACATTTTTATGTGTTATCCTTTCTTAAAGTGAGGGCTCACCTGTATTGTATCACTTTAGTGCGCAAAAGGGATAATGTCAAATTTCTCATTTTCAAGTTAGTCATAAAATTGTCCCTTACAAAGAACTGACAAGGGGTATCACGCACAGAAAGAAGTGCTTCTCAACACAATGAAAAGAACTGTTCAAACTTCTCCTGGAAGAGAATTGAATTTTGAAAGAGGAAAAACTTCCTATGTAGAAACCTAATACCCAAATGGGATGCGTTTGAAGGAATATTTAAATTACTGTCTAAATAGTGTTGACTGAGAATAGTCACTTCTCCTGTGAAGAAAGGTAGAATCACAGCCCCCAGTAAGAGCTGGACGGAGGCTTACAGCATCCAATCTGGTGGTTCCCTTCTAGATCATCTGGAAGAGCTTTTGCAAATATGCAGAGATTTGCTTCTCATCCTGTGGAAGCCACACATGGCCTAGAACAGGGGTCAGCAAACCGTGGCCCCAGGCAAGCTGGCCACACCCAGCCAGGGTCATTCACGTACTTATCATGTACGGCTGCTTGGATTAGACAGTGGGGGACCTGAGTAGAAGCAGTTGCAGCAGAGATCATACAGTTTACACAGGCTAAATTATTTGTTCTCTGGCTCTTCATAGAAAAAGCTTGTTGACTGCTGGCCTAGAGGGATCTATATTTTAAAAAGCCTTCCAGAAGATTCTGGCACACCACCAGGGCTGGGAATTACTGTTGACAATTTATGTCCTTCATTTATAAAAACAGGAAGCTGAAAAGCCCAGAGAGGTGAAGTGACTGGCCCAAGGTTGCAAAGCCAAGACAAGACTGAGAACGTCTCACTTCCTACCGTAGCACCTTCTGTCTCATGATGGTCCTAGTTTCTGTTACAAATCAGCCGTTTCACTTGACCACTGTGGAGCTCAGCTGACAACGATCAGTTCCCTGGCTGACAACATTTGATGATGAATAATACAGTGAGTTGGCTTGTCATCTGGCAGCATAACTTTCCTGCATGCCAGAATGCCTTCCCTTTGTCACCGGCACCATCTGGATGGAAAATGGTATGGAATTTCCAACAAATGGCATTTGACAGACATGTGCCGTGGAAATCTCTGAAGTGAAAGGCTTGTTGAGAGTGGCAGGGTCATGTGTCCCAGAAGAGAGTCATTTATTCATTAGTTCATTCATTCAACAATCATTTGCTGGGCCCAGTGCAGGGCACAGGGAATCTAGTGTCAATCTTCATGGATCCTACAATTTGATGAAGGGGGCAAACAATAATAGATAACTAATTAAATAGATAGGTAAGTGGATAGAAACTGATGACTGCAGGGGTGCCTGGGTGGCTCAGTCGTTAAGCATCTGCCTTCAGCCCAGGGCGTGATCCCAGGGTCTGGGACCAAGCTCCTCATCGGGCTCCCTGCTCTGCTGGGAAGTCTGCTTCTTCCTCTCCCACTCCCCCTGCTTGTGTTCCCCCTCTCGCTGGCTGTCTCTCTCTCTCTCTGTCAAACAAATAAATAAATAAATCTTAAAAGAAAAAAAAAGGAAATTAATGACCGCAATTGCCATGAGTGTTATAGACGACACAATACAATACTAACAAAAAAGAGGCAACAATTACAGAGTGCTTGTGCAGCCCCAGGCACTCCTACCTGGTTTGTATGTACTGACTCATTTCAGGTTCACAAAAGTCCTGTGGTGGTAGCTGCTATAGTAACCCCCATTTTACAGATGGGGAAACTGAGGCACACATTAGTTAATTGGCTTTTCCAAGGTCACAGGACTAAGAAATGGTAAAGCCAGGAGGTAAATATATACAGTCTAGCTCAAGAGTCCTTAACCATTGTGTTTTATGCCCTGGTAGAAAGATGCAGAACTAAGAAAGAGCCATTTAAGCTGACTGGTGCCTTTGGCGATGCTGGCACATAGACAGTAAATATATCAATGAATTAATTAATGGGGGTATTCATATATCTACATACATATATATGTATATTCTTAAGAATGATGTCTGGCATAAAACGGACTGTCGTGAGGCCAGCATTACCCACGTTCATTTCCTTCCCTTCCTGGTGTTTGAGCTATTACCAACTCTTTCAGCCCAAACACTCCTACGAAAGGTGAAATGCAATAATTAGATAGAGCTCATTAAATCAGTTAAATGATTCTGAAGTAGGAACCAGAGAACCATAATTTACTAAAATGTTTGAAGTATTAGTATGCAGTGAGAATAATAAAAATAAGAAGTCACACTTACAAGATTGCTACAAGAAAAAAGGCAATCGATCGTGAACACAGAAGCACTGAAGATGTATTTATCGCATTTCCTTAGCATACAAAGCGTTGTGCAAAAGTACACGTGTTTGGGAGGAATTGGGCTGATTGAGATTCTCGGGGAGTGTGTGTGCCCTAGAGGTTTGTAAGTTTCAGATTCTCTGAGGCTACTTTGGGGGAATCAGTGGGTGGGCGCTCTTTAAACCAATTTAAAGTGACATCTTTGGGAACTTGAAGCTGTGGGTCTTTGAAACAAGTTAGAGTGCTTTTTGCCACCCAGTAGAAGAGTCACGTTCTCCCTGGTTAGCAAGAACAGGATCCACCAGGTACACCCTCTGACAGCAAGGATGCTTCTCGGGGCCATGTTTAAATCTTTATGGCCAACTTTGGTCTCCTTGGCAATTAACACCCTGAAGGTGTCCAAACACCTGTTCAGTTCTGGAGATAGCTAATTCGTGTGAGATGAAAGGGGAGAATGTTTGCTGACCATGTGTCTTTTGAAATCTTCAAACCTTTAACATGCTTTGCCAGCCCATCACATCTCCACCTTCCTTGCTCTGTCTTCCCAAACAGAGGAAATATCAAAGCCTTTTCCCTCTCTTTGTCTAACTGGCTCTTAGGGCCCCATTTACATGGTGTCTTCTTAAAAACCTTGTGCTGGGCACCCCCGGCTGGCTCAGTTGGTTAAGCTTTCAACTCTTGATTTCAGCTCAGGTCATAATCTCAGGGTTGGGAGGTCAAGCCCCGTGTTGGGCTCTGCACTGCATATGGAGCCTGCTTGGGATTCTCTCTTCCTCTGCCCTTCCACGCCCCCCCCCCAAGAAGACAACAGCAACAACAACAACCTCATGCTGAATCATCTCAGACTGAGTTAGCGCAGGCCAGTAGGAAATGCCACCCGAAGATATACTGCTTTGCTGTATTATTTTGAGCTATAGTTCCTTAAAGGCAGCAGATATAGGAGGAGGCTTTCTCTGAACTGTCCTTATCTGCCTTAAGATAGGTCCTCCTGAAAAAATTCAGTTGGCATAGATCGCCTCCTTGAGAGTATCACCACCCAGAGAAGGTTGGGTCTTAACCATTGCAGAGGAGACTAGAAGTCAACATCACACCCAGACTGATTTCGTCACAAACTATCATACCTCCTCCTAACACCACCTCATACCTTTTAAGGACCCATTCATCTCCTAAAAATTATTTCATGTCCCTGGAGGGGCGTTCATGCCCCACCCCTTTCCCTATTAACATGGTATTTAAGCCTGAATTCAAAGCCACCTCTTTAAGCAACTCATTTTTCCCTGGGTATCTCCTGTGTATACATGAGGTATACATGTTAAAAAATTCTGCTTGTTTTTCTCCTGTTAGTCTTTTGTTTACAGGGTCTGCTAAAAATTCAGAAAGACAGAGACAATTTATTTTTCCTCCCAAACAATCTTTCCTATATTTTCCTATACTTTCATAGTACAGTTTGCAGGGTCATTGTTGAACGTCTTGTGTCTTCTATGAGCCATAGACTGTGTTTATCTAGTTCATTTTGCACACCCAGCATGTGGGTAGCCCCATATAGCTGCCTACTAAATGGATATGCAATGAAGAAATGGATCCTAGAAATGGATAAACTCTATTTCACACCATCTCTGAGAGCTTTCTGGGGCTCTGTGGTGTAATTCTTGTTATTGGTTTGATATTTGCTTATGAGCTCTCCTAGTTGGAGTTCCTCTGAAGCAGAATCTGAAACAAGATTTTCGGTGCAGGAAGCTAATTTGAGAGGAGATGTCCAGGAAGCAAGAGAGACAGGAGAGGGGAGGAAGGGAAGGAGAAAAAGCCAAGAAAGATGGTCTCTGTGGGAAATCGGTTTTCATCTCTGCCAGGATCCTGAGGCCCAGAGGCTGGAGTATCCAGTGCTCCCTCACTGTTGAAGGTTGCCCCCAGGGGTGTTCCCTTATGTTACCTGCTTCAGAGGTAAGAAAGCAGAGAGGTACACAGTTGATGCATGAAGTGAGAGCTGTCAGCATTGCCAGAACTGTCCACCTTGGCTAAGACTAAAATCAGGGCAATGTGACCGAGATGGGGGCACTGTAAGTGTCTGACTATTAAGCCAGGAAACATCTTTCCAAATGCGTTTTGTAATCAAGATAGAAATGCTCAACTGTGCTTTGGGAAGAATTAAATGGATTATTTTTTTTTTAATTTTTAATGTAAGGAGAAATCATTACATTGGGGGCCAACATTAATACTTTTTGAAGAAAGGTGGCCCTGGGTACTACACTGTCCATCTTGGCCATGTTTTTGTTTTCCTGGAATTCAGTAATCGCAGGCCGTGTGCTGAAAGGGGTGCACCCTGTGACCCCCAGGAGATATCCCGTTGCCTGGTAAGCACTGGGAGACCCATCACTGCCATTTCTGTAGACTGGGTACTTTATTTTCTGTGTTTTTCTTTTCAACATCACTTATTTTCTCTTTTTCTTGCTATGAAAGCAAAGCATGATTATTCTGGAAAATTTAGAAAATACAACAAAGAGCAAAGTAGAAAATAAAAGCCATTATTGTATTTCCCTTGACTTGCTACAGCTAACCTAAATTTTTTTCCGTATTTCCTTTCAGTGATTTATCCAGTTGTTACAAAAATGTAACCATGCTTCATACCATATTTAAAATGTTCACTTATTGTGGACATTTTTCTGTATTGATAAATTATCAATATTGTTCACTCTCTTCCTCCTCCCTTCCTGCAATCTTTCCTTTCTTTTGTAAAAATATTCTAATTTTTGTTTGCTTACAAAAATAATTCATGTCCAGTGTAAAAAAATATGTATATATACATATGCATACACATATAGACAGACACACACACACACACAGATACACACATCCATGTAGGGGTGTTAGACCACTCAAAGAACTTCTGCCATCAAGGGCAAGAGTCAGCAAACTTTAAAGAGCCAGACTGTCAATATTTTCAACTTTTTAGGCCATGTAGTCTCTGTTGCAACAACTCAACCTTGCCTTCACTAGTGCAAAAGTAGCCATAGAAAATGTGTAAAAGAATGAGCATGGCTGTGTTCCAATAAAACTTTATTTACAAAAACTGGCTGCCAGTCCAGGGACTGTGGTTTGCTGAGGCCTGATCTAGGGAAAAGCACTAATAACATACTTCCAGAAATACATGTCTATTTTTTTTTTTTACAAAAATGGAATCATACTACATATGCTATCTTGTATGTTTTTCAATATTTATGAGTGTCTGCTATGTGCCAGCTCATATGCAGTGGTGACATACAGTTAGGTGAACAAGACTGACCAGGGACCCTGCCCTCACGGCGTTTACTGTAGGAGACACGCAGTGAACATAGCAAGTGCTCTGAAAGTCATCGGGGGCTATGATAAACATTTTCACGCATCATAACTTTTGCAACCAATTCCCTACTCAAGGGTATTTAATTTCCTTAGTTAAATAATAATAACTGTTTATTATTATTTATAATAATTTATAATTTTTTATAATTTATATTTTTATAATATATAATTATATAATATATAATAATAATATAAAATTTTTATAATTTTTATAATTTATAATTATAATATTTATAATTATTATTATAATAAGTAAACTTATTCATTTGAGAGAGAGAGACAGAGAGACAGAGCACAAGCAGGGAGAGAAGCAGAGGGAGAGGGAGAAGCAGGCTCCCTGCTGAGCAGGGAGCCAGACATGGGGCTCAATCCCAGGACCTGGAGTGGAGATCCAGACCTGCGCCGAAGGCATACTCAACCATCTGAGCCACCCAGGTGCCCCACCTTCTGTTGTAGACCACACTGTCATAAGAATTCTTGGTATTAAATCTTTATGAAAAACTGGCATTTTTTACTTAGGCTGAGTTCCTTAAAATGGAATCACTGAGTCAAAAGGCATACAATTTTTTTTCAATCTTTTATTTGCTAGGCATTGCCAAACTGCTTTCTAGAAAACGTACACCAACTTAGACTTTCACCTGGACTGACCTTTCTTTTTCCTCCCTTACTTCCTTTGCACAACCAAATTGAGCTTCATGAATCAACAAAGTAAAATGAAAGTGACATAAATCTAAGCCATGAAACAGAAATGACGAGGTAGGGAATCGTTTGTGGGAGAGGAGCCCTCTTTCAGAGGTTTTGTCTCTGGGGACATCCTGTGATTTGATCCCTATGTAATGGTGAGAAATAAATCTCAGAAGTTCTTCAGAACTAGCTGACATCAGTTATTAACTGCCTTTACTGTGTGCCGGAAACTATGCTAAGCCCTTCACGCACTTGATCTGAATGAAGCCTCTGAACAAAATGGAGCTGAGAAGCTACAAACGGCCCGATGGTGGAGCAAAACCATGACTTTGAACTAGAGGAGACATCTCAAGCTGGCAGCCCCCTAGTCCGTTTTCTTTGGCTTACACAGTGGGGCCCAGTACAATGTTTAAAAATGTATTGACATGGTTCTAAACATTTTAAAACTGGAAAATGTCCCTACTTAAAACTGCCAAGTTGGCAAGATCTAGGCACCCTGGGGTCCCATTCCCAGATACTGCCCGTGGGGTGGGCCAGAGGGTGACTCCTTCTACACTGGGGACTTGCATTCTGATAAAGATATTATTGAGCTGAGATTAGCAACCACTCTGTACTGCATCCTCTTTCAAACCAATAGTAACTTTGTTGTGGGGACAGGACAGGGAGGTGTGGGGAGAATAGACATCCTGCCTCCTCGCCCAATTCACGTCTCTTACTTCGTTGCCTGCCTGAGTTTGTGGCCCTGCTATTAACCGCTGAGCTTCGGGACAAGACAAGACTGAGGAAAAGGAGACAGACATAGGTCCAGCCACCACTGTGACCCATCATGGGCCCCGGGGGAGGGGACACTTCAATGGCTTACGTAGGTGAGGGCACACCAGCCGGCAAGATGACTCTTGGTTTCTGGGCTCCTGCCTGTCTCACCACACACACTCCTTTCTCATTTGTGCTTTGTTCATCCTCCAAATTCCATTGGAGTACATGTCACCACACACTTCTTGGCCCTGTGGAATAGGTCTCCCTACTCCACCTCCCCTTAGAGAACGGGCTGGGCCGTGGCATCCATACAGAGGGTGAGACCATTGTTTCCTTCCCTTTCCTAGTCCACCTCTCTGCCAAATGTCACTACCCACGGCCAGCCCTGCACCTGACTGTCCCCTGCTTGGAGCCATGCACAGATTGGCTTTCTGCTGGGGATGGTTCTGACATTTGCTTAGCTCGTAACTCTCTGTGGCTGGAGAGCAAACTGGGCTCTGGGAGCCGGTGCTGGGCTAGCTCGAGGCTTTACCTGGCATTGTCTTTCTTTAGAGCCAGACTGTGCAAAGAAGAAATCTGACATAGCCGTGCTTCCCCGACCCCAGGCAGTGCGCCAGGTGAGGGGCGCCAGGCAGGAAAGGACCATCTGAGAGCCTGAAGGGGCCAGCAAAGAGTAAGCACCAACTCCGAGTGTGGCCCTGCACCAGCGGGAAGCAGATCGAGGGACTCCCTGAGGCCAATGAGCCCGGCGAAGGCGGCTTCTCTAAGGTGCTGCACCAAAGCCTCCGTGCCAGGAGAGAGCGCTTAAAAGCCCCACGTCTTCCCCTTCCTGCCTGTCCCCTCCCTGCCCCACTCCTTCCAGGAGCCCACCTGGCGGCCTCTGTCTTCAGCAAACTCTCAATCTCTCCAGACTTCTGGAACTGCGCCGTCCAGGACAGAAGCCATTCGCCACATGTAGCTACTGAGCACCTGGCATGTGGCTAAGCCAAATTGAGTAGTTATGTAAGTATAAAATATGCAGAGGGTTTGAGGCTTAGTAAGAAAAAAAAAATAGGGGCACCTAGGTGGCTCCGTCAGTTAAGCATCTGCGTTCAGCTCCGGTCATGATCTCAGGGTCCTGGGATCAAGCCCCGCATCAGGCTCCCTGCTCAGCAGGGAGTCTGCTTCTCCCTCTGACCTCCCCCCCCCCGCTCATGCTTTCTCTCTCTGTCTGTCACGCGCTTGCCCGCAAATGTGTACATAAAATCTTAAAAAAAATAGAATGCAAGCTATCACATTAATAAACTCATAATGGTTACATGCTGAAATGATAATATTTTTACTATCTTGGATCAGATATTTTTTAAAATATTTATTTATTTTAGAGAGAGAGAGAGCATGAGTTGGGGGAGAGGCAGAGGGAGAGGGTGAAAGAGAATCTCAAGCAGACTCCCTGCTGAGCAAGGAACCTGACTCTGGACTAGAGCCCACGTGACCTGAGCCGAAATCAAGAGTCAGACACTTAACCACCTGCGGCACTCAGGGGACTCTGGGTCAAATATGTTATTAAACGTTATTCTATCTGCTTCTTTTTACTTTTATAAATGTAGCTACTGAAATTTGAAAATTGTCTATGTGCCTCTCCTTTGCGGCTCCTGGTGTGTTTCTCTAAGTTGTGTTGTGCCGCGCTCCCTGGCTCAGCCACATCAGCTGTGCTTCTTTATGACTTCGCTATGTATCTGTTACATACACACGCATGCACGGGCGCACACGCACACGTGTGTGTGTGTGTGTAATAGAGTATGCGCTCTCAGTCTCTCTAGGCGGAAGTCAGGATGAATGTCTCCTTACTGTGTGTTTCATCACTCCCTGCCCGAGTGCCCCTTGCGCATGTTCGATAACGATTCTTTCATTCATCTGACAAATATGTATGGAACCCATACTCTGGGCCACACTCCCCTGGAAACTTAATGAACTTTAACTCACTAGCTGCCATAGTCCCTACAGGGTGGGAATTATTAGCTTTGTTTCGCAGATAAGGAAATTGGAGTAGGAAATTTAAGTGACTTGCTCAAGATCACCTGCTGTGGCAGGAAACAGGATTCCAGCGCTCTTTGGTCTGCTGCAAATCATGTCCCCTGTCCACTTCAGCGTGTTCCTGTGGTGCAGGATTCTTCAGCCCAGTCTACTTGTTCCCTGAACCCCGTCTTCTTATTTGTGTATACATACCTAGTACATGCTTGTTCCTAGTCCGTCTTTCCCAATAGACTCTTCAGAAGGACAGAAACCATTTCTCTTCTGAGCACTGTTGCGTTCCTGAAGCCTTGCCTATATGCCTGACACCCAGTGAACACATAGAAACTTTCTGCTGAACGTATGAAGGAATAAATGATGGTCTCTTCCTCTCCTCACCATTATACAATTCATGTTGAATTCCATTTTCCTGGAGAGGATACAAATAGAAATAAAACTCCATACCCATTTTCTCAACAACTATAATCACGTAAACATTCATTTTGTGTTTTATTTATTTAGAGCCCCATTATGCAAAGAAAGAATCCATTTGTGTGAGCGTCTGGGGAAAAAAATCTCTCTTTCCCTGCCAGTCTCTCTTTCTGCACATGACGTTATCTCAGACCAACACGACAAAAACCAGGCACCTGTCTTTTGTCAAAATCGAGCACGCATCCTCATAACAGCTGTGTGCTAGCAGTTGCCAGAGCCTTGGTGCAAACCTAGGACTGGTGGGCTTTTACAGTGATCTTGGCCTAACTTATTCTTTATGAAAGTGTCTGAATGGAGTGTAACATGCCAAGACCACTTAACTCCTAATCGTTAAGAAAGAAAGGCAGCCAGGCATGAAGAGAGGAGCCCCGAGAGATAAACCATAAGGAATGGTCCCTGGTCTCAGCTTTGCCACTTACTCTTTCCCTAACCTTGGATGCACCTGCTTCCTCATGATTCTGAACCTTAGCTTTCGTATCTCTAAAATTGAGGACATTGAAATAGATCAGAGAGGACAGTAATGTCTACATCTATCCTGTATAACTATTGAAAACAGAATTTCCACATCCACTCTAGATAACTATTGAAAACAGGAGGGGAAAAAAAAGTCTTGGCAAGAAAAAAATCACAAGACTCAGACTCTGGAGTCAGAGTCAGAGGTCTGAATTTAACACCCAGCTCTTCTCAACTGCTTGTCTGACCTTCAACTGGTCATTTCACTTGTCTGGGCCTTGATTTCCTTTTCTGTAAAATGTGATCATTGGACTGAATGATCTTTAAGATTCCTTCTAGGTTGGAAATAATGTCCATGTATTGGGGGGGGGGGTTATGGGGTGGATTTTGGTAGATGCATTCACTAGCTTTTTTTCTCCCTACGAGCTAATGATTACTTAGGAGTCAGAAACTTTTGGGGGGTCACATGGTGTAAAAAAGTGCATAGTGATTCCTGTGTGAATGCTCTGGAAGCAAAATAATCTCCTTTTTAGAAGCATGAGCCCCTCTAAACAGATGTGTTAGAGCACAACTTTGGTTGTCATCCCGGGAGTCTTCATGAAGAGGTTGGCCCTTTTACGTACCATCCGTTTCTGTCATCAATGTCTGTCTGGTTGTCTCGTCTAATCTGAGTGGTTTTATGGTGTTGAGATTGCACAGGTAATGTTAGAGTTAAAATACATGGTGTTTTATTAAGTTCGTTTCATTTATAGATCTTGAGAGGCCTTGGGGTGATAAAAATCTGAGTTATGCATTGCATTAAGCAGAGTTATATAAAGCCTGTTGAATATTAATTTTGTAATGATTCACCTTACAGTTTTACGAGGCTAGATATAAAAAGATACTGTGAATAATTGAGCCTATGGTCTATAAAATGAAGTCTAGAGAAGAGAGAAATAATTGGAAGTGAAGAGAGCCAAGCGTTTTCCTTCTTTGCTGAGATCAAGTTAATTCACTCTCAGCCCCTTTCTGCAAATTCAGGCCCCCTGGTTTCTTAGAGCATTAGATGAATGCATAGTACAGAATACAGCGCTAATAAAATGTGGGCCATATTATTGTTTTTGTTATTTTTACCGTCACCTCAATATATTTTATCTTTATAGTCTGCATATTTTCTATATCCTTTTTTGGGTTACATTTTTCAAAATTGCTTCTAAAATAAAGCAAGGTCTTGCACAGAAAAGATAAAATTACTTATACTTCCTATCTCTAAAATTGCACTTTGCCTAAGTTATACAAATGGGCAATAAGCATGTAAGAGGGTGCTCAATATTATTAACATCAAGGAAATGCAAATTCAAACCACAGTGAGATACCCGCAAATACCTATTAAAATGGCTAAAATTAAAAGACTGACAATACCAAGTGTAGATAAGGACGTGGAGCCCCTGGAACTCTCATACACTGCTGGTGGGAGTATAAAATGGTAAAACCATTTTAGAACACAGTTTTCAGTTTTTGTAAAATTAAAAATACCTTTATTCTAAGACCTAGCCATTCTACTCCAAGGTATTTACAGAAAAGAAATGAACAAATGTACAAATCCCTACAAAGATTTGTACTGGAGTATTCCTACCGCTGCATTTATAATAACTCCCAATAAGAAACGATCCAAATATCCACCAGGAGATGAATGGCTAAACCATTTGGGGGTATAGCCATACAATAGAATACTTCAAAATAAAACATAACCATTTTAAAAAGAACCAACCGCTAATATGTGCAACAACATAGGTGTATCGCAAAGATGTTATGCTGAGCGGAAGGAGCCAGACACACAAAAAAGTTCAGACTACATGATTCAATTCCTATGAAATTCTAGAAAAAGCACACTAGTATATAGTGACAGAAAGCAGAGCAGTGGCTGCCTGGGGCAGAGGTAGGAAGTAAGAGGGAGGATATAGTACACAGGAACATGAAAGAACTTTTCAGGGGGTAGAAATGTTCTATGTCTTGACTGTGGCGATAAGTATAAAAGTGTATATGTGAGCATCTGATGAACTGAAGGCTTGAAGTGGGAGTAGTTTATTATATGTAAATTATACCTCACCAAAGTTGATTTTTAAAATGCCTTTTGCATATCTTTTGTTGGTTCATTAGTTCCTCTAGAAACCGATCTTCCAAGATCTAGATTCGAAATCGAGGTTCAATATTTACTCATTGGTACATTGTGAGTCTTATATACATAACATAAAATAGGTATATAACTACATTTGGCCAACCTTCGGAACTGCCCTAAGAAACAAAAGAGAGGATGAATTTGTAACAATGATTTATAAATCATGATACTGTGCTGAAAATTGACTGTCACTACCATTATATGGTTCACTCTGGAAGTCAGAATGAAATTACCTTGATTTGGGCACATTTAAAATTAGTTGAGCCTCTTATCTGGACCCAAAATGAACTCTCCCCCTGTTGAATGCCTGGCTAAGAGCACAGAATATCCTAGCAAATTTCCTTAGCGTTTTAAAAATATCTACCTGCCTCCGTCCATGTGACATACCGATCAACCCACTCAGACTGTAAGCCCTTCACTTCCAGCAGTGACAACCTACACAATCGTTCCTCCAAGTCAAGACACACTGTACGAGTCATCTGAGCTTGTCAACGAGGTTTAAATTTCATTTGACATCTCCAAAGAATCCTCTGCTTTCAGAGCAATGAGCTCTATGTTGGAGAATCTAGCCTAGTTGTGGGTAACAATGCAGATATTCATAGAGAGGCATATGTCTCTTCTGCAAATTAACAACTCTTATCTTGGGCAAGAAATTGAGTTTTGATTCTGAATGGACAGGGAGCACTGAAAAGTTGAGTCCTGGTTTAATCTAAAAGCACACATGCATTCATCTGACAAAAAATCAGAGGATGTGCATTGTCCTGGGCTCTGGGGACTTAGCAGTGAATAGGACAGGCAAGGTCTCCCTCCTTAGAGAGCTTACATTCTCGTGGAGGAGCGAGTAGCAGTCAAGTAAACAATGTAATTTCAGGATCATATGGAAAATACACAGGAGTGGAGAATAACACAAACTCAGGTTGATACTGTTTAGGGTATAGTGGTCAGGGAAGATCATGCATGTTGAGTTAGGATGACGACATGGAACCAGCTATGTGACAACTAGAGAAACAGTGATCCGAGCAGTGGGGACAGCAAGTGAGAATGGGCTTGGCAAAGTAAGGAAGGGAAAGGAAGCCAATGTGGGAAGTATCAAGAATGAAAGGAAGACCGCCATGAGCTGAGACTTCAGAAGTGGAGAGGCGATAGAGTTGAAGTTGTATTCCATGAAAATGAGAAGACCCTGAAGAGTTTAAAGCAGGGGAAAGAAATTATCTGATATGTAAATATGGCCACTACATGAAGAAGGGATTGTCTCGGGTCAAGTGGGGAAATTAATAAGAAGGCTGTTGAAATAGACTAAGGGAAGGATGATCGTGGCTTAGACGGGACTGGTGGCTTTAGAAATAAAGAGATATGAACAAATAGAACAATGTGTCCTAGAGGTATTGCTGCCGGGGTTTGAGGAGTGGGAATTGGGGGGTGGGGAGAGAACACATCGTTTTATGGCCTGAGCAACCATGAGCTGATGGAACTCTTTCTTAGGAGACCACCTGCAGTGATACGTTAGGCTGTCTGCATCCTCGGTCCGCCAGTAGGACAGTGACCAAATTACTCTGAAGGTTGGAATAGCAGTTAAATATTTGTAAATATCCTATGAGGGGAACTCTACTTGTAAAGATCCTGTCATCTCTCTTCAGTGATTGTCCAGACATGCTAATACGTAGGTGTTGGAAATGTCATGATTTTCTAATCACATCCTTCTTTTCCTAAAGCTGTTTTCAGCAGACATCAATTCAGGACAATAGCCAAACTCTTTCTGGCTGCTGTTGTTTATTGCTGGTATGTCCCTGTTCCCAGCACACTCACTGCAGGGGACATGCTTTGAGGAGTTTACTTTTGCTCTGGAAGACTTTTTGGAAGCTTGCCTCTTTTTGCTAATTATGGCTTGGGGATTACTTTGTCAGAAATTTTGAAGCTCCGAAGTGTAAAAAAATAATAATAATAATTACAGGGTAATATTAAATATTTAAATATTGCTCATTTCTCCATGTGGTATGAGATTTGGGCGGAGACTGAATCTTTGGGCTGTTTAGTTTCCATGTTTATCATCTTGTATAGAGTCACAGATTCAATTTTACCTATTTAAGCAAAATTTAAATTTGTTTCAAACGAGCAAGGATGGCATTAAATTGCCCTGACCCAGGTACGTTGGAGTTTTTGTTGTTTCTTTGTGTTCATGGAGAGTAGTGAACGTGAGCACCCAAACAGAAACATCTCAGCATGTGAAAATCCTGCTGGAGTAACAATGAGAAAACTCTTTTAGAATGTTTTGGATTCTTTTGCATTGTAAAAATAATATAAGCCCATCCTAGACAGTGTGGAAGGCACAGGAAAGACATCAGCCATAGCCCAATCACAAAGAAATCCATGAGATATTGCAGTTCCTCATAAAAGGCTAGAGTGGGAAGGGGCTTGTTAAATGATCTGATCTAGCTTCTCATTTTGCATGTGAAGATACTGGGGTGCAGGGCAGTGTGGAGTCAAGAGCCCATGTTTCCTCGATGCCGGTGTAGAGCTGTTTCCCTGATGGTTGATGTGGCTTCATAAGCCTTTAGATTCTTGGGGACCTGATGGAGACATAGAATCTGCTTCACCCCCTTCCTTCCTTCCTTCCTTCCTTCCTTCCTTCCTTCCTTCCTTCCTTCCTTTCTTTCTTTCTTTCTTTCTTTCTTTCTTTCTTTCTTTCTTTCTTTCTTTCTTTCTTATTATATTATGTTAGTCACCATACAGTACATCCCCGGTTTCCGATGTAAGGCTCGATGATTCATTAGTTGTGTATAACACCCAGTGCACCATGCAATACGTGCCCTCCTTACTACCCATCACCAGCCTATCCCATTCCCCCACCCCTCTCCCCTCTGAAGCCCTCAGTTTGTTTCTCAGAGTCCATAGTCTCTCATGCTTCATTCCCCCTTCTGATTACCCCCCCTTCTTTATCCCTTTCTTCCCCTACCAATCTTCCTCTTTCTGAGCAAAGGGGACGAGACATCTTAACTGGGCGCACACGTGGCTCCCTCTGCCCCCTGGTGTTGAGGAGGATGCATGGTCTTAAATATGGATGGTGTTACATTGCCTTGACCTCGAGGAGCATTTTCCGGAGTGGTTTTTGGGCCACCTGCATCAGAGTCATCGAGAAAATGAAGATTTCTGGGACCCACCCCTGGTGTGTGAAATCAACGTCTAGAGGTGGGAGTAGGAATCTGCTTCCTTAACAAACTCACCCATCCATTGAAAAATAATAGTTTGTCAATAAGAATAAAACTTCCCCTATTGAATCATTCAAATTCTCCAACCTGTGATAAATAGGTGATATAGGTAGGTAGGTAGGTAGGTAGGTACATAGGTAGATAGATAGATGATAGATAGATACTATGTAAATGGGTAAAAAGTTGGTGACTCCACACAAAGAAATTGTCAATGGTTATCTCGTGAGAGTAGAAATAGGGTAAATGAGAGAATGGGGCCTTCACTGTTCGGTATAACTTAGAAACCTAGATTTGCAGAACACAAATCCTTTGGAATTGCTTTTATAAGTATTCCTGTAGTCAAGCTATTTCTTTGAGAGACTAGAAATGTCTACAGAGTATTATTTATTTTCTTGAGCGATGTGTATGGCCTGTGGGAGAAAGGGAACACTCTTCATGAATATAAAGGATATAGAAGGATCAACCAGGGGACAAGGTGAGATCCAAGTTAGTTCGTTTATTTATTCACTCAGTTATTCAACGCCCATTCACTGAATACCTTGTATGCGCCAGGCACTGTTTGAGGTGCTCAGGACACAGGAGAGAACAAGACAGGAGGGCCCCCGACTATGTAGAGCTTATGGTCTATTATGGGGAAACGCCAATAGAGTTTAACAAGATAATTTCAAATGGTGACAAGAGCTTGAAGAAATGAAGACGTTATGCCATTATGAATGATGGAAGGGCCATTCTCTGGTGTGAAGGGACAGTATGAGAGATGACATCTGACCTGAGACCTTAGTGGCAAGAACAAACCAGCTATGTACATATCTGGGGAACAAGTCTGCGTAAAAAGGAAGCTGCAAGGACAGGGTCCTGAGATGGAGTTGGCTTGATATGTTTAGGGTGTATAAAGAAAACCAGCATGGCTAACGCTTAACGACTACCACGAGATTGAAGATAAAGTTCAAGAGGAAGACAGGCCCAAGCCACATACTGTAATCATGCCACAGTAAGCAGTTTGGATTCTATTTTAAGTGTAATAGAAAGCCTCAGGGGGCGCCTGGGTGGCTCAGTCGTTAAGCGTCTGCCTTCAGCTCAGGGCGTGATCCCAGAGTCCTGGGATCGAGCCCCCCATCAGGCTCCTCCGCTGGGAGCCTGCTTCTCCCTCTCCCACTCCCCCTGCTTGTGTTCCCTCTCTCGGTGGCTGTGTCTCTCTCTGTCAAATAAATAAATAAATAAAATCTTAAAAAAAGAAAAGAAAAGAAAAGAAAAAAAAAGAAAAAGCCTCAGGAGACCTACATTCAAGGAGGGATCGTTGATATCTTCAGATTTGGGTTTTTAGAAAAAAATCACCGCAGCACTCAAAATTACAGAGAAACTTAAGAGTCAAGTTTTAAAAAGATGTGCAACTCCTTCAGGAGAAAAAGTCATTGGAAACCACAAAAGAAGAACTAAAGAAATGGTCAGGTCTACCATACACATGGGAAGGGAAGATCAATATGATAAAATGTTGATTTTTTTAATCAAAAAAGGATTTCTAAATTCATTGCAGTTCTAAACAAAATCCCATCAGCATTCTAAGATTGAATGGAAATGTAAAAATGCAAGAATTTAATAAGGGAGGTTTGCAAAAGAAGAAAAAGTAATGAGGACTTCCCCTAATTATCAAAATTTGTTGTAAAGCCATTGTAATTAAGACACTGTGTTATTAGTGAAGGGGGATTAAGAAATAGATCGTGGGACAGAATAGAGAGCCCAGTGATGGACTGAACATATCTGGACCCTTCTATATGACACTGGAGGTGCTGAAATTCAGAATGGAAAACATAGACTATCAGAGGTAAATGAGTATTAGAAGTATCAGAGTATCAGAAGCTTCCTAATTTACACTTTGTACAAAAATAAATTGTTAAATTGAAAACCTAAATATAGAATGTAAAAACTCAAAACCTTTAGGGAGGGAAAAAATAAGGTATCTTTATACTCTTAGGGTAAAGTAGATTTTATAAGCCAGAGACACAAAAATCACACTGAAGAATAATGAGCTTGGTGGATTTCACCATATCAGAATGTATAGCTTCTGCACAAAATAACATCATAGAATGAAAAGGCAAGTGACAAGCCACTAGAAGATACCTGCAACCTGATGTAACAAACAAAAGCTACATTTCTAGAATCTCTAGCAAACTCCTATAAATTGATAAGGAAAACTCAAACTACCTACTAGAAAAATGGCTACTTATTAACAGGCACTTTCCTGAGGGGAAGACATGAACGAGCAATAAAAATGTGAAAAGGCTTTCCACCTCCCTGATAAAGGCAAGAAATGCAAGTTTAATATCTCAGGATAGCATTTGATGCCTATGGGAGTAGCAGAAATTCAAGCGGTTGAGTTAGACAAGTCAGACTTGGCAAGGAACTGAGATAAACGGGCACTTGGGAGAGTAAGTTGTCATTTCCTGGTTCGACTTGAAAATCCACGTATGCTACAACAGATCTGCGGTACACCGTGGGCCATCAACAGTGTTTCTCCAAGGAGGGGCTCTTGGCATTGTTCGAGGGACAAGTCTTTGTCACGCGGGACTTTCATGCACCATAGAAAATTTAGCATCCCAGCTCTACTCCACCACCGACTCACAAAAGAACTCTTCCCTGTTTCCAAATGCCCCCAAGAGGGTTGGGCTTACCAGGAGAACATCCTGCAGGTGCACAGTGCGGCCACAGTGCTAATGTGCCGAGACAGCCTCTGTCGCTGAACAGAGAGATCTGGGTCCTGAAAGAGGACCATGAAGTGTGTTAGGACCAAAAACTGGACACCGTCCAAATAGCCCTCAGTCCAGAAAAGGATAACAAAACTATGGTCTGGTTGTATGATAGAGCACTATACAAGAATTACTGACCTAGATCTGTAGGGAGCAAAGAGAAAATATCTCAGAAACAGTGTTGCCTACAATGGAATATACAGCATGATATACTTTATATAAAGTGTATAAATCACAAGACTGTAGGGTATATTGTGTTGGATACACATAACACACACACACAGGCATACGCATGCGTGAACTGGAGGGTCTAAATTCTGTGTGGTTTTATTTCTTAAAAGAGTAAATGAATGGGAAGAACAAAATTAGTTCATTTTGAGTGACGGGCATGTGTACAGGAGTTTGTCACATTATCCTTTGCGTAATGTTGTGTTTTCACCCTCACTCAGGCTGCTGAGTGGGCAGTGGAAGGGGTGGATGGAAAGGCGAGCAGGGGGGTGAGCACAGGGGCGGGGGCAGTGAGGCTGTGCCAGACGCAGAAAAGGGCGCTGGAGGAGCCGAGTGAGGACCCCAGCATCCCTACCAATACCACTTTGAACTCCAAGGGGATGTGACCACTTTTCTACTTCATTTCTCTATCACCCAAAAGTTCTTCCTTAAATAACACTTCCCCTTGTTGCTTCCTCTGTCTTCCAAGCTATGATATTGTCCCCTAAGCAAGCCAAGGATTTGTTAGCTGCTCATATTTTTTAGCAGAACGAGACATTCTGTGTAAACAATTTAGGCCCTCTCCATCCCCATCCCTGCAATTATGCTCCTACACTTCTTTTAATTTTTTTTCCTGAACATTTTTTTTATTGTGGTACAATATACATAAAGTCAAATTTACCATTCTATTTTTATTTGTATTTATTTTTATTTTTTAAGATTTATTTTTATTTTTTAAGATTTTATTTTATTTTAGAGAATGGGGAGGGGCAGAGGGAGAGGAGAGAGAATCTCAAGCAGCCTCCACTCTAAGTGCAGAGCCCCCACGCAGGGCTGGATCCCACGACCCCAAGATCATGACCTGAGCCAAAATCAAGAGTCAGACGCCCAACTGACTGAGCCACCCAGGCACCCCCCAATCTAACTATGTTTGAATGTGCAATTCAGCGGCATTAAATACATTCACAGTGTTGTGAGACCATCAGCACCATCCAGCTCCAGACCTTTTTCGTCATTCCAAATTGAAACTCTACGCCCGTAAACCATAAGTTCCATTCCTCAGTCCCCTTGTCCTCTGATAACCTCCATTCTACTCTGCGTCTCTGTGCATTTGACAACTCTAGGGACCCCAGACAAGCGGCATCCTACAATATTTGTCCTTTTGCATCTGGCTTTATTCCACTTGCCGTAGTGTTTCTGAGATTCACCCACAATGTACCACGTATCAGGATTCCATTCTCTTTAAAAATGAATACTGTGCCGTTGTATGTATACACCACATTCTGTTTATCTGCTTCTGTGTCAGTGGACACTTTGGGTTAGTTCTGTCTTTGGGCTACTGTGAACACTATAACATAGAATGCAGCTATGAACAGGTGTACAACTGTCTGTCCAAGTCCCTGCTTTCAGTTCCTTGGGATATATACCCAGAAGTAGAATTCCTGGATCTTATGGTAATTCTACGTTAAATTTTTTAAGGAACTTCCTAACCAGAACTTCCCACGATGGCTGCACCATTTTACATTCCCATCTGCAATGCACAAGGGTTCCAACTTTTCTACGTTTTCACCAATACTTGTTATTTTTCATTTTTTAAAATAGCCCACCTAATGGATATGAAGTGGTATCTTATTGTGGCTTTGTCTGACACTTCTCATAATGAGTGTTAAGAAAGCATCATACATGGCTTCTGTCCAATTGTTTGATCCGTGATACCCATGGTTTGAGTATTTCTGCATTTTCCTAAATGCCTTCCATGGAACACAGGTCCTAATACAAGCTTCTGGATTTGGGGGCTCGGGGGACACGAGGTGGGAGAGATTAAACTGAGAAACAATGCACAAAAAAAGAAAGAAAGAAAGAAAAAAAACCCAACAACCTTCAGCAAAGTCAGATCAAGTACATATTGGCAAATTCAATACAGAAGTGTGCGTCGGTATCCTGACTCCCCATTCCTTGGGAGCTATTCGTTCTTTCAAGTCTCACACCATGCTGAGAATGATTCTGGTATTTAAAGGTAGGCATCTTTGTATACAAGTGACCCATAAAAGAAAGCCAACTCTTTCACGTGGTACTCACACACAAGTTTATCTGTTGCAACTTTGGAGGAAAACTGGCCATATGGATGATGGTGTGCGATGGTGGACTCTATGGTGTGGCACTTTCCTTAAGGGATCCCCAGTGTTTATTGTGACCAAACACAGTTCTCACTTTGAGCTGACTCTAGAAATCACTTCCCACGCAAGATGCAATTTTACCGTATGTCCTCCCCTTGAAGTTTGAAATATATATTTTCCAGACCCCGAAAAGTCCTACAATAAAGAGACCCAACCAACATAGTTTAAAGCAGGAGTTGGCGAGCTGTCTCTGTGAAGGGCCAGATAGTAAATACTTTTGGTCTTGTGTCTCTGGTGCAGCCATTCAACCTTGGAATCATAGCTCCAGAGCAACCATAGACAGTCTTTAAATGACTAGATGTGGCTGTGTGCCAAAAACACTTACTTGCAGAAACAGGCAGCAGGCTGGAGTTAATTCACAGGCGGTAGTTTTCTAACCCCTGGTTTAGACCGTCGTGACCAAAGTTTGTTGCATCATGACCCTTCCCTCCTTTATTTTTTTTAAATGTAAAGCCTGTAGTAGACCCTTAGATTCCTGAATTCAAATATTGGAGGGTTTTAAATCTTCCGAGTGGCACTGAAAGTTGATGGCGTGTAGCAGCGTTGTCACCTTCTAGTACTTGGGTTTGCATTGCTGTGGCACCGGAAGTAGTTATGTAGTGGGTGGTCTGGCCTTAATTGTGTTTTACGATTCATATGTTGAAGCTCTGACCCCCTAATATTTCAGAATGTCACTATATTTGGAAATAAAGCCTTTGAAGAGGTGAGTAAGTTAAAATGAGGCTTTTAGAGCAATCTTGAAGAACAACAAAACGGGAGGTATCGCAATCCCGTATGTCAAGATACACTACAACGCTGTAGTAATCAAGATAGTATGTTACTGGCACAAAAGTAGCTACATAGATCAATGGAACAGGATAGAGAGCCCAGAAATAAACCCATGATTATATGGTCAATTAATCTGTGACAAAGGAGGCAAGAATCTTTCCAATAGGAAAAAGACCATCTCTCCAACAAATGGTGTTGGGGAAATTGGACAGCTACATGCAAAAGAATGAAACTGGACCACTTTCTTACACCAGACACAACAATAAAATGGACTAAAAGCTAAATGTGAGACCTGAAACCATAAGATTCTTAGAAGAAAACATAGGCAGTAATCTCTTTGACAGCAGCCATAGAAACGTTTTTCTAGATGTCTCCTTTGGCAAGGGAAACAAAAGCAAATTAAACTATTGGGACCACCCCCAAAATAAAAAGCTTTTGCACAGTGAAGGAAACCAGTAACAAAGCAAAAAGACAACCTACCGAATGGGAGAAGATGTTTGCAAATGATGTATCCAATAAGGAGTTAATATCCAAACTATATAAAGAATTTATACAACTCAACACCCAAAAATGAAATAATCCCATTTTAAAATAGGCAGAGGACTATGCATAAACATTTTTCCAAAGATAACATACAGATGGCCAACAAACACATGAGAAGATACTCAAATTCACTAATCATCAGGAAAATGCAAAGCAAAACCACAATGTGATATCAACTTACACTTGTCAGAATGGCTAACATCAACAACTTGAGAAATAACAAGTGTTGGCGAGGATGTGCAGAATAATGAACCCTTGTGCACTGTTGGTGGGAATGCAAACTGGTGCAGCCACTGTGGAAAACAGTATGGATGTCCCACAAAAAAATTAAAAATCGAATTATCATATGATCCAGTAATTCCACTACTGAGTATGTATCTAAATTAAACAAAAACATGAATTTAAAAAGATACATGCACCCTTGTTTATTGCAACATTATTTATAATAGCCAAGATATGGAAGCAACTCAAGTGCCCATCAATAGATGAATGGATAAAGAAGATGTGGTATATATATGCAATAGAATATTACTCAGCCATAAAAAAGAATGAAATCTTGCCTTTTTCAACAATATGAATGGATCTAGAGGTTATAATTCTAAGTGAAATAAGTCAATTAGTGAGAGACAAGTACCATATAATTTCACTCATCTGTGGAATTTAAGAAACAAAACAAATGAGGAAAGAAAGAAAAGAGACAAACAAACAAAAAAATACTAACACTAAATTATAGAGAACAAACAGATGATTTCCAGAGGGCAGTTGGGTGGGGAATGGGTCACAGAGGGGAAGGGGATTAAGAGTATACTTATTGTGATGAGCACTGAGTCATGTATAGAATTGTCGAATCATACTTTATGCACATGAAACTCGTAATACTGTATGTTAATTATATATGAATTAAAAAAAATAAAATGTGGCTTTTAGGCTGTCAGGGTGGCCCTCATTCAATCTAACTGGTGTCCTTATACGAAGAGGACATTTGGACCCAATAAGAGACACCAGGGATGTACACAGACAGAGAAAAGACATGTGAAGAGGCAGCAAGAGGGCAGCCACCTGCAAGAGAAGGAGAGAGGCTTAGAAGAAACCACCCTTCCGGCCATCTTGATCTTGGGCTTCTAGCCTCCAGAACTGTGAAGGCTGTTCGAGCCGCCCAGTATATGGCATTTGTTATGACAGCCTAAGTACACTGGTACGGAGGTGATCATTATCTCATCCGCCCTAACTTGCTGAGACCTTGAACTTCTTTGCTTACCGTCAGGTACTTAATATCACAAGTATCCTTCACTGCATTTTATGGGGAAGTTACATGATATGCTCTAATTGCATTTGCATATTTGGTATATACAAAGATCTTAAAGACATATCCTTCATAAATGTTACCAGTTATTGTTGAAAATATTCCCATAATGCTTTTAGCTTACTTCTCGTCCCTTCTTTTCTTTAGTCTCCTTGTAAATACTATCCATTCTGTTTCTATTCCTGGGCTCTGGAGTTTTCAAATAGATGCATATTTCCTGGGTTTATAGTTGCTGCTCATCACTGGCAAGAAGTCAGTGTGCATCAGGCCATGGAATCAAAGAACTTACTAGCTATTGTAGATAATGCTGCTATAAACACAAGGGCATATATGCTGCTATAAATGTAGGGGTGCATTTATCCCTTTGAATTCGTGTTTTTGTATTTTTGGGTAAACACCCAGTAGTGTGATTCCTGGATTGTAGAGTAGTTCTATTTTTCACTTTTTGAAGAACCTCTATACTGTTTTCTGCAGTGGCTGTAGGAGTTTGCACTCCAAAAGTCCATCAATAGATGAATGGATAAAGAAGATGTGGTATAAATGTGTGTGTGTGTGTGTATTTGTGTAATGGAATATTATTCTGCCATAAAAAAGAATGAAATTTTGCTATTTGCAAGGACACAGATGGAGCCAGAGAGTATTATACTAGGTGAAATAAGTCAGAGAAAGACAAATACCATACAATTTCACTCATATGTGGAATTTAAGAAACAAAACGAATGAACAAAGGCAAAAAAAGAGCCCAATCAAGAACCAGACTCTTAATGATAGAGAACAAACTGCTGGTTACCAGACGGGAGGTGGGTGGGGGGATGGGGGAAGTAGGAGATGGGGATGAAGGCGTGCTCTTGTGATGAGTACCGGGGATGTCTGGAAGTGCTGGATCGTGATATCGTACACCTGAAGCTAGTATGACACTGTATATTAAGTATACAGGAATTAAAATTAAGAAAAGAAAAAGAAACGACAAAGAACTCACTAGCTGTGTGTGACCTCAGACAAGGTATCATATTTCCCCAACTCGGTTTCCTCGTCTTCATAATATAATAATACCTATACGATTTTCAGAGCTCCTGGAAGCATCAGCCGCAATGTAAGTGATATGCCCCCCACCCTGTATGGCTTATGGTGGGCACTCAATAATTATTTGCCCTTCTAGGCAATTGGGAAATACCTGTTTCTCTCTTTTCTGTCCTTGTTTTGTTTTTTTTTTTTTTTAAGATTTATTTATTTATTTTAGAGAGAGCAAGCGTGAGTAGGGGGAGGGGCAGAAGGAGAGAATCTTCAAGCAGACTCCTCCCTTAGCGTGAAGCCTAATGCAGGGCTTAATCTCATGATCCTGAGATCATGACCTGAGCCAAAATCATGAGTCAGCCACCTAACTGACTAAACCCCTCAGGAGCCCCTCTCTTTTCTGCCCTTGTGATCTGAGCTGCCATCAACTGTGTAGTTTTGTTAACACTAAAGAAGTAAGTAAGTAGTTTCCTTATATATGATGCTAGATGCTGCTTGTTCTATCATTATTTATAAGGCTTAACCCCTCAAGGAACTTGTGTTACCTGATGGACACATGAAAGTTTCAGAGAGATGTTTCAATAAAGCAGAAAATGTACTGAGTCATTGACCTGCCAGTTCTCCCTCTATATCTTTCTACAAGTCACCTTCTCTCTCTCTGAGCCTCATTTATCTTACCTATAGAGTGGAGCCTGGGACTAGACCATACCTCTAGTATATTCTAAACCCAGTATTTTACCTTGAAGCCATGGGGACTAAGGAGGTGACTGGATGTGAGGGGTCTTCATTCTGATTTGGTGCTACCCAAACCATTACCCTAGCCCCACGGCTACACTCCATCAACATGCGATCCCAACTATTTAAATTTAATTTTGTTAGCATTTTAATATTTAATGTAAAATACCTTACATAAAATTAGCATCTTATTAGCTTTAAGATTCAAAGATAAGTGAACTATCTTGTTTCCCAAAATAGATCTATTTTTGTCCTCAAAGGATACCAAAAATATCGCCTGCAGGAAACTCCCACCCTAAACCACGCCGTCATTGTGGTGGAGCTCCTTGAACATCTGGTTCCTGTTAGAAAAGATGAATGTGTCATATGGCATGAGTAAGGAGACATGGGCAAAGGTGCCGATGAGCAAACCGTACCGAGGTCTTTCTGCTTCCTGCTGCCATCTTCCACTTCACACCTGTGTCCTTGTCCAGGCAGAGCTGAGGGGCAGGTGGAATGGGGAGGTGCCGTGGGGATGGTCCGACAGTTGAATTTTATTTACCCACATGGCAAAACAGTGAATGCCACACCTGCTGCTTCTGCCCTCCTGTCCAGTTTTTACACACTGGTGTGTGTGAAACAGTTCGGCCCATAGTTGACAAGGAGAAGCGCACTTCTTGACTTCAGGAGAGTGTCTGAGGAATAGCTGTTTCCCTTTCTCTTATAGGGAAAATGACAAATACATATAAATGAGCGTCTTATGGCACAACACACACACTAAATTTCATCAGTATTCATGACGTGCATTTCCTTCTTTCCACAACTGACAGCTGTTAAAAATGATATTGGGGAGTGCTATCCTGGTTCCGGTAATTCTGGAACATGGATTCTGAGGTGAGGTGTTATTGATTTCTCCCACTTTCACAGCCCCGATTTTACAACCGCCTGGAGATAAGTTTTAGCCCTGCAGAATCTCCCCGCCAGAGAGAGGGACACCATCTATTCAGTGAAATGCATTATGTAAGAAGCCATATCAGTACCAGATCTCTAGCTGTTGAGAGTAACCTCGATCTCATTTATATTTTGAGATGGCTGTCTTTTAAATGTCATTAGGTAAATTTCTAAAACTGTGATTAAACTGTAGCCAGCCAAGGGAAAATTAGAACTAAATTGGAAGTGTCGCCGGTCTGAGATCTCTAGTTCTTTCCTGTGTGCATACAGAAATTAAGGAGCCTCTCTTTTCTGTGTTACAGGCTTTGATGAGAAATCCAGAAGAAAGAATGTGTGAAAGAAAAAGATGACATCTGTCCATGGCAAACCAAATCCGAAGATTATTACAGTGAAAACGAACAGAGGTCAAGAGAATACTTACTAGTAAAGGTAAGTGGACATCTCTGCAAATGCTGAACTGTGATGGTTAGAACAGGAAAGTGGGTTTCTACATGTCCGTGTGTGAGTGTACATTAACTTGTCAAACACGGATAGGCGAGGATAGGAGAGGGTACATGATCCAATCTACATCAAAATATTTGTGTTCCAGCGATGAGGAAGAAAATTAGTTACCCGCAGTTAGCTCCCTATTCTCAAATGAAAGCTAAATGCCCCAAAGTTGAATAATAGACTTAGCTTTTATAAAGGGATTCGCTTCTCAGACAGCAAAACAAACAAAAGCTAAAATAAGCACTGTACTAACTATGCTGTGCCATTGACATATTTCCTACAATATATTTCTGACACTTCACACTCTCAGTGGTAACACTTGACCAGCGAAATCCAGTGGGCAGTTGAGCAAGCTAGTGGTTGATTATTTTCACGCAGGCGATGATTTTCAGCCTTAGCTTTGTTGTAGTGAGGTGTGCTTCGTACCTTTGGTGTTAATACTGTGGGGTTTTTTGCCCCATTTCCAACTGCTTTTTATAATACAATAAGAGGGGAAATGAAATATCTCCTCAGAGCAGCGCCATGGAAACCAGACTGCCAGCCAGATAGGCAGCCCCACCATATGCTATCTCAGGACGTTTCTTCATTCGCTGATCTCAGAAGTCTGTATTTGACACACAAAGGTGATTTGAAGGACACTGATGTATCACGTGCAGTAGTATGAGCTGTGCACAGCGAGAATGTACCCAGTTAAGGACAGCATTTACACGGTCTCTCAAAATGCTTCCTTGGGTGGAAATAAACAGTTGGATTGCAATGTCCACATGCCTTCTGGGGAAGGCTGTCATCTAGCAGTCAAGGAAACGGACTCAAGATTCTTGCTCTGCCACTGACCACGTCTATGACTATGGTCAAAATGATTAATCTTCCTTTGCCTCATTTTTTTGAGTAGATGAGGATGAGTAGATGAAACGAGTGAATAGATAGAAAGCACTTGGAAGAATGGTGAGCACAAACAAGTGCTCAGTAGTTAGTAGCTGATTTTATCATTGAGCAAAGTAGAGTGTCCTTCAGGGATGGAAATTTCTGTTGTTTGATTTTGCGGAGCCTTAAAGATGGAGGGGACGTGGGGGGGAGACCACGTCTAACCCTGGGCTTGTAGGCACTGTCCACGCCGCTATCACAGGGACCTGCGAGGTTAAGGATGAAAGTACATCTGAGAGCATCTCTCAAACTCGTAGTCATTTGGGTACTTTGAGAAGACTCAGAGAATATAAACTTAAGTGATGTAGGATCTTAAATTATAAATCAGGTCATCTCAGACTCTTGGCTGCAATCTGTAAGTCATGGCATGATCTGGCCGTGGCTGCTTATCTCCACCCTCTCCCTCTTAGCATTCTGGACTCACTCATACCTTCTTCCTGTCCGTCTAAATCACACCATCTCTGGGGCGCCTGGGTGGCTCAGTCATTGGGCGTCTGCCTTCAGCTCAGGGCATGATCCGAGGGTCCTGGGATCGAGCCCCGCATCAGGCTCATCCACTGGGAGCCTGCTTCTTCCTCTCCCACTCCCCCTGCCTGTGTTCCCTCTCTCGCTGGCTGTCTCTCTCTCTGTCAAATAAATAAAATCTTTAAAAAAAAAATCACACCATCTCTTTTGCACACACTATCTGTGTGACCCACTACCCGTGAGCCTTTGCGCCCACTATCTGGCATAGCCTTCATGCCCTCCCTCCCTGCTCCTGACCCCTTTGCATGTTCTTTTCTGTCTCAGACCTGTCTGCTAAAGAGAACCCCCACCCACTGACATTGTCTCCCAAAAATATCACCCCTACAGACATTCTTGTCAACTAGTAACTATGACAGCATTTTTGTCCATATCCTCGCAATAAGGAGCATTCAAAATTCTTTTCGTCCTTGCCAGTCTGACAGGTGATGAGCTTGCCTATTTAAAGTAGGTAGAAGAGAGGGGCGCCTGGGTGGCCCAGTCAGTTAAGCATCTGCCTTCAGCTTGGGTCGTGATCCCAGGGTCCTGGGATCAAGTCCCACATCAGGCTCCCTACTCATCGGGGAATCTGCTTCTCTCTATCCCTCTGCCCCTCCCCTCTGCTCATGTTCTCATTCTCTCTCTCAAATGAATAAATAAAAAAATAAAAAATACATAAAGTAGGTAACAGAGAGGATGCACAGATCAGCAAAGAGGGCAGCCCTTAACCATTCATTCACTCATCGTCAGAGCCTGTCTCCTTTATGACACTCATTCTTACTGAGAATTCTTTTCTTTATTTCGTTCTTCAGTTATTTTTCCTACCTGCCTTACTGGCCTGTAAGTTCTTCAGGGGCCAGGCTGGTGTTTTCATGATAATATTCTGGGATCCTGGACTGGCAACTGCTGTGGATGATGTACTTGGAAACCATTCTGGGAGTGACAGAATGAATGAGAGAGACAGGGTCCCTGATCTCAGGAGCACAGGTCTCGTCATTGAGGCGGATGATTGCTTTACAGGGCTAGAAATTCAGAATTAGAGCAAGGAGATAATCAGTGGGCCTCAAAAAAAAATTAGTCTCGTAGGGGCAGGAGCGAGATTCTAAATGCTAACTGATCAACACAAATAAGGACCACCTTGACCAGGTATAGACCCGTAGTGCTGGGGAGGGTATTTACCCTTCATGTGCTGGATTGTATGGAAGTGGGTGGGGTTGAAGGGTGGGGCTCAGGGCAGTGATCATTTGCCCACCACTATGGAGAAAATTTTAGTATTTTAATATCGAGCGCAGCTGCATATATGCATTGCTGCTGAATATCAGCGCCGATTATAGTGTACCTTGTTTAAATAACCAAGTGTACCTGTCAGACTGGCAAGGATGAAAAAAATTCTAAATACCGCTTGTGGGAAAGACATGGACAAAAAGGCTCTCATAGTTACTGTTGATGAGACTGTCAGTCGGGGCAATATTTTTGGAAGCTAACTTGGCAGTATTTATCAAAATGTTAAATGCACATTTCTGTGAACCAGATAATAGAACTTTATCTTCCAGGAAAACTGGTACGAATACAAAATGCTGTATGTACAAGTGAGATCGCTCTAGTGTTGTTTTAATAGCAAAAATACGGGGGCGGTTTATGTATCTATTAATAGAAGAGTAGTAAATAAGTGATGGCATTTCCATCCAGTAGAACAATGTGGCCCATGAAATGTGTCAAGTAAAAGGGGAAATCAGGCCGAAATTGTGTCTGTTAGGATCATGTTTGTTGAAAGCAAATGAACACAACCCTAAGTGTCCATCGGCAGATGGGTGGATAAGCAAAATCTGGTCTTCAATGGAATATTCTTTAGCCATAAAGAGGAATGAAGTTCTGATACATGCTACAACATGGATGAACCTTGAAAACATTATGCTAAGTGACACATAAGGACAAACATTGTATGATTCAACTTAAGTGAATTGTCTGGAATAGGCAAATTCGTAGAGCAAGTAGAAATTACCAGGAGCTGGGACGAGGGAGGAATGGGGGGTAAGTGATTAATGGCTACTGTTTGAGGTGCTGAAAAAGTTTTGGAGATAGATGGTGGTGATGGTTGCACAACATCGTGACTGTAATTAATGCCAATGAATTGTACACTTAAAAATGTTGAAAATGGGGCGCCTGGGTGGCACAGTGGTTAAGCATCTGCCTTCGGCTCAGGGCGTGATCCTGGCGTTATGGGATCGAGCCCCACATCAGGCTCCTCCGCTGGGAGCCTGCTTCTTCCTCTCCCACTCCCCCTGCTTGTGTTCCCTCTCTCGCTGGCTGTCTCTATCTCTGTCAAATGAATAAATAAAATCTTTTTTTAAAAAAATGATGAAAATGGCCCTGAAAATGGTGAAAATGGCAGATTTATGTCCTATCTATTTTATCAGAATTTTTTTAAACTTGAAAGAAAAAGCAAACCAAAAAGAAAAGCAGGCACGCGCACACGTGCGCACACACACACACACGCACATGCATGCCCACAGGCACCATATAGTCTGGAAAGATACCTGCAGGTTGTTGACAGTGATTGTCTAACAGATGAAATGAGGGGCAGAGCAGAGAGAAGAAAATTTTGTCCTATATACTTGTGTATCTTTTTGCACTTTTCACAGTCAGCATATATTTTAAAATTTTTTGAATTGAAGGGGTTTTTTTTCAGTCATCCTGACCGGTAGTAAAACCCTGGAGTTGGTACAATATTCTAGTTTGCAATCATCCTGACCTGTAGTAAAACCCTGGAGTCAGTACAATATTCTAGTTTGCAATCAAAACAATCCTGAAAGGTCTGTTTACAATCGAACGTGTTTACATCTCATATCTCTGTGCAATGTGTAACCTGGAGTGCGAATTTAATTACAGTTTAGAACACAAAATCGTTTTCCTTTTCTAGATTAAATTACATCTTGTGGAAAACAGGCTCTTGCTATAGAAAGAATTTGGTCTTATCTCTCCCTCAATGAAGACGGGCTCCTCCATCTAGTAATTTCCTGCAAAGCCAGATGCTTCTAGTTGTGGTTTTATATCCCCTTTGCTGGAAAAGCATCTAAAGCATGTTGGCTGTTCAAAATTAGCCTCAATATGAGAACACCTAGAAATGTTTATGCATAACAAGAGGTTTTTCTAAAACCCTAATAAAATTCCCTAAAAATGGAATGGGTTCCCCCATTTTACAAAATGTTTAAACCCTACAACGTGGTCATACATTTATGTAAGTAGAGAGAATGTATGGAAGGATGTGCCCCCCAGACTATTCATGTTAGTGGCCTCGAGGAAATGATCTCATGGATGGTGCCAGATGAGAGGAGATTCTTTATATACTTGTACATTGTTTAATTGTTACAACTAAGGGCTTTTCTTAGTAGCTTCCTGAAGGTATAACTGACCAGCACTAAACTGCACATATTCAAAGTGGAAAATTTCGGGGGTGCTTCGTGGCTCAGTCAGTAGCTCATGAAACTCTTGATCTCGGGATCATGAGTTTGAGCCCCAGGTTGAGTGTAGAGTTTACTTTAAAAAATAAATAAAAATAAAGTGCAAAATTTGAGGGAAAAATGTAACTACATGAGGAGAGGGATGTTAACTAAATTTATTTTGGTAATATTTTTACAATAAGTTTATGGCAAGTCACTGTGCTGTACACCTTAAACTTATACAGAGCTGTGTGTCACTGATGTCTCAAGAAAACAAAAAATATAATATATAATGGAATATTACTCAGCCATCAAAAAGAATGAAATCCCGCCATTTGCAATGACATGGATGGAGCTAGAGTGTATTATGCGAAGCAGAATAAGTCAGAGAAAGACAAATACCGTATGATTTCACTCATATATGGAATTTAAGAAACAAAACAGATGAACATGGAGAAGGGAAAAAAAAAAGAGGGAAGCAAACCATAGGAGGCTCTTAACTATAGAGAACAAACTGAGGGTTGCTGGGGGGGGGGGATGGGCTAGCTGGGTGATGGGGATTAAAGAGGACACTTGTGATGAGCACCGGGTGTTGTATGAAAGTGACGAATCACTAAATTCTTCTCCTGAAACCAATAATATGCTATATGCTAACTAACTAGAATTTAAATAAAAATTTGAAACAAACAAACAAAAAAGAAAACAAACAAAAAGGCAAAGAGACGGAAGGAAGAATGATGGAACTGACAACATATTTTCAAATATAATTAAGAAAGAGGATCCTCTGAGAACCATAAGTGTCTTATTTTCTATTGCATGTTCAGCACTGTTTTGGCAATAAAATAAAGCAGCAGCTTAGAGCTGAGAAGCCAAAAACATAAAGTGGACAGTTTGATAAGTTTTGACACATGCTTATACTCATGAAGCCATCACCATAATCAAGTTAATGAAAACATCCATTGTTCCCAAAAGTCTCCTCATGCACCTTTGTCATCCCCCCTCCTACCTAGCCCCTCTCTTGCCCCAGGCAGCCACTGATCTTGTTTCTATCACTGTATATTAGTTTGCGTTTCCTACAGTTTTATATAAATGAAATCCTACACTACAAATCATTTAGTCGGGCATCTTTCACTCAGCATAATTATTTTGAGATTTGTCCGTGCTGTAGTATTATAGATGGTCCATTCCTTTTTATTGTTGAGTTGAATTCCATTATATGAATTATCTCCATTTGTGTATTTATTCACCATTGGTGGACATTTCAATTGTTTCTAGTTTTTCACTATTACAAATAATGCTACTACGAATATTCATGTGTAAACCTTTATGTGGATATAGAGAGGAGTGGAATGGCTGGATCGTATGGTAAGTGTATGTCTAACTTTTTGGGAAATTGCCAAACGGTTTTCTAAAGTGGTTGTACAATTTTACACCCCCACCTGCACTGAGAGAGAGTTCCAGTTCCTTCTCATTCTTGTCAGTACTTGGTATGACCAGTCTTTTTCCGTTTCATCCATTCTAATAGGTACGTACTAGTGACTCCATGTGGTTTTAACTTGCATTTCCCTAAAGACAACTGATGCTAAATATCTTTTCATGTTCCAACTTGCCATCTGTGTATCTTCTCAGTGAACTGTCTGATTCAATCTTTTGTGCATTTCTTAAAAAATTGGATGTTTTGTTTTCTTATTGAATTTTGAGAATTCTTTATATATTCTGGATGCAAGCCCTTTCTCAAATGTATGCTTTGCAAATACTTTCTCCCAGTGTCTAGCTTCTTTTCTCTTTTTCTCAATGTTGTCTTTTGAAGGGCAGAGGTTTTTATTTATTTATTTATTTATTTATTTATTATTATTATTTAAGATTTTATTTGTTTGAGAAAGAGAACGCAAGTGGGGGGGGGTGGGAGGCAGAGGGAGCCCCCTGAGCAGGGAGCCTGATTGGGCTCCATCTCAGGACCCTGAGATCATGATCTGAGGGCAGATGCTTAACCGACTGAGCCACTCAGGTGCCCTAAAGGGCAGAGGTTTTTAGTGTGTTTAATTTGTTTTAATTTGAGTTATTACAGTGAGGGACATTTAAAGATATTTGTCAGCCCTAGTAATTTTTACATTTAGATACTCACCCTACGTGATAGCAGGCATACTAAAACACACACATACCCCACATTAAAGAAAATTTTTTGCTCTGTTCCTTTTTTAAAGACTTTTTTATTCTGATTTTGAAATTGTTTCCTTCAAGAAACTCATTTAGTTTATTATTGGCTGTAACTCTTCAAGACTCATCCTGTACCCTTGATGATTCATGCCAAGTAAAAACGTAACTTGAAATTATTTTAAAACATAAGGTAACTTAATATAAACTACAATTTATCAACTAACAAAGTTTGACAATATGTTGATTTTTGTGGATATTAATGTAAATGTTTTTTACTTTATATTGGGTAGTTTTCATATTTAGAAGGCAGTAAGTTTGTTTGCTTGTTTTTCAGATCTAGAATAATCTTTCTAGGCCCCTGGAAAATGTGTAGCTTCTAGACTTTGTATAAGACAGTCTGGTTAAATTACATTTTAGGAAAAATATAATACTTAATAAATTAAAATAAATAGAAAACTTTTTTTCCCTTCCAAGCAAGAAATTACTTTAAAATCATCAAAGATGTATATGAGGAGGGCCTGGGTGGCTCAGTCGTTAAGCGTCTGCCTTCTGCTCAGGGCGTGATCCTGGAGTTCTGGGATCGAGCCTCACATCAGGCTCTTCCCATGGAAGCCTGCTTCTTCCTCTCCCACCCCCCTGCTTGTGTTCCCTCTCTCGCTGGCTGTCTCTCTCTCTGTCAAATAAATAAATAAAATCTTTAAAAAAAAAAAAGATGTATATGAATATAGGAAAATCTAAATGTCAAATGAATGCTAGGGATTAAAATATGTGCCCTTCCTATGGAAGTCTGCTTTAAAGCCATTTAAAAATGTTAAATACTCAACATCACTGATGATTAGGAAAATGCAAATCAAATCCCACAATAAGATAACACTTCACGTCCATTAGGGTGGCCAGTGTGTGTGTGTGTGTGTATTTCTAATAAGTGTTGGTGAGACTGGTCGGAAATTGGAATCCTGTGCACTGTTGGTGGGAATGTAAAATGGTGCAGCCCCTGTGGAAAACGGTACAGTGATTCTTCAAAATGTTAAACTAGAATTACCGTATGAACCAGCAATTCTACCCCGGAGTGTATACCTAAAAGCATTGTAAACAGAGACTTCCTGAAGAGGCATTTGTACACCAGTGTTGATAGCATTATTCACAATAACCACTGGTAGAAACAAGCCAGACATCCATTGACAGGTGACTTGATAAACAAAATGTGGTATATACATTCAGTGGACTATTATTCAGGAATAATAAGGAATGAAATTCTGACACATGGTACAATATGGAAGACCCTTGAAGACTTCTGCTAAGTGAAGTAAACCAGACACAACACGACAAATATTGTATGATTCCATTTATATGAGGTTGCTAGAGTAGTCAAATTCATAGAGACAGAAGGCGGAATGATGGTTGCCAGCGGCTGGAGGGAAGGCGAAATGAGGAGTCACTGCTTAGTGGATACAGAGTGTCATTTTGTCATGATGAAAATGTTCTGGAGTTAGGTGGTGGTGATGATGGCCCAGCAAGATAAACGTACTTAATACCACAGAACTGTACACTTAAAAATGGTTAGAAGGGGAAGTTTTCTCATATGTACGTTTTACCACAACTGTAAAAAACATTAAGAGGAAAAATTTCCAAGTATTTCCAAATTAAAAAAGTTAATAGCTAAAATATCAGCCTGATACTTTTAGTGATAGCCCAAATTTCTTAATGGTCTCATGGCCCAAAATGAAAGAACAATATTTTTAAAGGGAAAAAATTATTTTCCTTTTAAATGATGCTTCATACTTCAGACTTCAGTAGTGCAGATTCAGAAACACAAATTACTAGCCGACTGCCAGGCATTCTTTTAAGACTTTACATGTCTTAACTCATTTACTCTTCAACAGAACTAGGACAGACTGTTATTTCCAGTTCAGAGATGAAGAAAGACGTTGAGAACAGGGAGGTTATGTAACATGCCCAAGGTTACACAGCGGGTGAGAGGTACGCTGGTTGTCAAACACCAGAAATATGGCTTCAGAGCCCACAGTGTGTTTTCCCATCTAGTCACTATAAAGAGCTGTAGTATCAGGAGAGCTGTCTATAAACTGCTATCATTTCTAGAATTTCTACTGGATAGTTTTACCTGAAAAACTTGAGTGTATTGACACTCTATTAGCTTTTCTTTGGCAAAAGATTGTGACTTAAAATACGTAAATATGTTCTCTCCAACTGGAAATTATCCTTTACCATTTACCCAGCTTTTATTAATGCCAATCTTGAAGGAGATGCACGAAAATGCTATACATAAAAATGTGAGATTTCTAGGTTTTATCAGGGAAAAGCTCTGGAAAGGAAATCTCCATATTGGAAGAAAACATGACCTTATATCCTTTCCTTGCCCCTAAGATTCATGTCTCCCAACATGGTAGGTTAATTTTAAAAATAATCACATCTGTATTCAAATAAGTTTTGGAAATCCTGAATTAAAAGGAGTTAGAATTTCTTTACCGTGGGACTTCTTAGGCACTTAACATACTAACAAATATGGTGAATTGCCAAGAAAAGAAAACCATATGTATAACATATGTATAACATATTAAATAATATATGTTTCCCAGAATTCTTTTACCACTACTTCTCCCATGGAAAATCATGAGCAGGGAGTGCTTCCTGGAACACTTTTGGGCATCTTGGACATACTAGGGATTTTCCAAACCTACCAGCAGGGGGCAGTTCCCCCCCATTTATATTCTGACAAACCTTAACCAAAACTTTCTTTATTTTCCCTCAGCACACATGAGACAGGCTGACATTTTCCAAGCAGACTTTGCTAAAGACTTTCAAGAGATAAGAAAAGAAATAAGAAACCCAAGAAATAGTAATTCCTGAAGAAATAGCAAATCTGCCAAACTCTCCTGGGCCAGTATGGAATACAAGTTCTCAGCCATATTGCTTGCATTTTTTCCCCTCCTGTTTCTCACCCAAGTGACCTTTCTGTCATCTTGACTCCCAAGAGTATCTATGAGCTTATCTTCTCACAACTAAGGATAAATTCCATAGACCCTTGTGTTTTTACAGCTCAAATTATTTTCTAATTTAAAAGTCCCAGGTCTGCACTGTGATCTTTCCTCTCAGTCCTGGTTGGCAGCTCTGAGGTACCTCTGTGGTGAGGAACAGATATGGCAGTTCCATAAATGTTCTAGTCATGGCTAAATGTGCAGTAAACGGATCACCCTCATGTCCTTTGCCAGGGCAAACGTTATTAATCAGCAAAGCTTTGTGCTTTCTTTGTAGAACTCAGAACCAGTCTCACAGCCCTTCCTGACACTGGGCTCCAGGTCGGCATTATTACCAATGGGCTGCTGCTAACGTGAGGGGGAAAATTCTCTCGTCCAAGCCTAGGATATAAATTCCATCCACTTCTGGAAACTCCTGTGGCGACTCTCTCAGATGAATGTAATCTCCAGTAACCTCTACCCAAAACACCACACACAAACACACACACACACACACACACACACACAGGTTTTTAAAAGTCTATTTTAGATCCACAATAATGAAAGTCTCTGTTATAAGCCCATCAGAGCCTAATCCATACCTGATCTCTAGCGCATTGCACAAATACCACACATTATTGGAAGAAGAGTGTTGTTACATCCCAGTATGTTCCAGAGGCTCCAAACTTGG
This sequence comes from Ursus maritimus, assembly GCF_017311325.1. Taxonomy (NCBI): domain Eukaryota; kingdom Metazoa; phylum Chordata; class Mammalia; order Carnivora; family Ursidae; genus Ursus; species Ursus maritimus. The sequence goes on from NW_024423786.1 coordinate 22,179,452, forward strand.
CCCATGCTGTTGTTTAACTTCTGATTGGTATTGATATCATGTGCTTATGCCCCATTTTGGTTAGCATGTCCTTGGAGTTGCCTTTGTACGAGCTGCTCAGGAAACAGCCTGTGCTTTCTGCGGAACTTCCGCAACTGTCAGGCATAAAAAGGCCTAACCTGTTATGGTCGGCTTTGAAGCTAATTGTCATGCGGCTTTTGGGGTTTTTTTCCTTTTCTTATAATGCTGGAAGCTTATTTTAGCCTTCAAGAATAAGAGGAACAATACAGGGGCGCCTGGGTGTCTCAGTCAGTTAAGTGTCTGCTTTCGGTTCAGCTGGTGATCCTGGAGTTCTGGGATCAAGCTCTCCATCGAGCTCCACATTGCATCGGGCTCCCTGCTCGGCAGGAACTCTGCTTGTCCCTCTCTCCCGTCCCCCAGCTTATGCTCTCTCTCTCTCTCTCTCTCAAATAAATAAATAAAATCTTACAAAAAAAAAAAAAAAAAAAGAGGAGCCATACAGTGTAGACACTAAGCTTGAACTCTGGGGTTAGTTGGGGTTCCACTCTTTGCTACACACTTAAATTTCATTAAAGCCTTTGGTGAGTTACTTAATGCCTCCAAGCCTTCTGAAAAATAAGGGCAATAATAATACCTATCTTGTTGTGGTTCATTTATAAGATAAATGTCATTGTGTCTCTACTTTGTACCAAGTACCAGTAGCATTGGGTGGATTTAATGGGATGAGACATTTAACTCATTCACCAACCTCCAAAACGATACTATTGTTACTTCTCTTGTAAAGTACTGCTGTTTCAGCTGAAGTCCTCATGAAAGGTGGGGGCAAAAGGAGGCCATGGCTCTTGAATTCCAAATTGATTAGACATGAAATTTAGGGGGAAGACCAGCAGAGTCAGTATTTAAGTTTTAAATTATGCCAGCGGGGTGAACTTCCCCCAGCGGCCAGTGGGGGGTGCTGTGGGCACAGAGTTACTACAGGACTGCCACACCGGGTTTGGGGCGGAAAGGTCCTGCTTCCCCTCAGGGGAGTGGGGCTCAACGTGGTGAGCAGCAAGTTCACCTTTGCTGCGAATTCTCTAGGTTCTGTTTCCTGTTAAATATAACTCCACCCACATTCTAAGGACAGCAGAGTTAATTCACATGTACTAGACGTCCTCGCTGACCTATACGCTTTTGCAATGAAAACGATGTGCTCAAGGAAGCGTGAGGCGGCCGCGACACTGATACATGGGGTAATTGTTAAGAGAGCATTATGGAAATACTATAAATGAGAAATTAACTGCTGAAGAGAGATGGTAACACTGCGGAAAACAGTAAGACAAGGGAATCTTGGAAAGCACTAGCACGTCTGCCACCTTCCCATTGTTCAAAGTCCCAGTCTGGCCACAGTGGCCAAGTTCTAATTACCAAATGGTGACGTTACTATCGACAGCATCTCTGATGTTTTTATATTGCTTTTATTTGGTTTGTGGTGTTGAATCTCATGTTCATTCTTTTAGCCTTGCCTCTTATAATCAGCTTCAGAAATGAATCCAGTCCACCTGAGCAAATTTCACATTCATCTTTTGATGTTCAAAAGAGCTGGTTTTTATTCCAAATATGAATTTCCAGGTTAGGATTTAAGGTAGTCAACATATGTCTTTTATCAATTCATTTGTCTTATAAAAATAGTTCTACTTCTGACATTTTGATAAGAGAAATATTGTTATCTCGTTTGTTTAATATTTATTCTTGATTATCAATGAAGTCGAGGATTTTTTCTTCGATTTATTAGCCATTTATGTATCTTAGGAAAATTGCATATTACCATTGTTCTTTTTCTGTCAATTTGTTTATTACATTAATAGATCAAGAAGGAAATCATTGATTCGGGGGTGACAGACCAAAGTACAAGTCATGGGTGTTAATGATACAGTCCGGATGGGGGCGCCTGGGTGGCACAGCGGTTAACTGTCTGCCTTCGGCTCAGGGCGTGATCCCGGAGTTCTGAGATCGAGCCCCACATCAGGCTCCTCCGCTATGAGCCTGCTTCTTCCTCTTCCACTCCCCCTGCTTGTGTTCCCTCTCTCGCTGTCTGTCTCTATCTCTGTCAAATAAATAAATAAAATCTTAAAAAAAAAAAAAAGATACAATCCGGATCACAAAGCCGTGGCAAACAATTGGAGGTGACCGCTCAGCTCCTACCTGATCTTTGTAGTTAGATGTTGTGTCTTGGCGTCTCCTTCTTGGAGTCAATGTGGAGCTCACAGATGGCTGGTTCGTCTTTCTGAGGTGCGTATGGTCTCTGGGAGCCCTGTGGCAGGTTACAGGGTGCTGGGAGAGAGTCTCTGCAATCCATGCAGAGCTCATAGAAGAGGTGGGTGGTGCTGCTTGACAATCCTCCTGGAGAGAAGGCAGCAGGGCCATTTGTCTGTGAAGGAGCACAGCTCAGCCTAAGAAAGGGAGATGCATAATTCTTCCACCAGCCGGGGCATTGACTGAATCATATGCATTTCTGTATCTTGCACTCTGGGCACATGTTGGTTGGGATGCTGGTCGAATAAGTTACAAGTGATTCCGTCTGCCAGTCTGCCAAAATACCCTTCAGGTAGTTGAGTCCTTTTACAGAGAAAAGTTTTGTGATGTAAAAAAGTGTGATATAATAACAAAAGTGCTTATTTGTTAATGCAGTAAAGAGCAAGGTCTGGTGTATGGTAATTTCAAACTAGTCAGGAGTGTGGACAATATTCGGGGATATAGGCAATCACGGTAATGTGATGGAAGAATAGCTGTGATTTCTATTGAGACTGAGTGACCCGTTCTGCTAATATATCTGTAGTTGGTTACTTATATTCATAACTGAGGGAATGCTGATTTTTAAGTAGACGTGAGCGAAAAAAATTTTTTTAGTTTAAACATTTTTTAAATTTACACTTATCCAAGTTCCATTCTTGAATTCCGAACAAGGATCCCCTGGGAGTCAGGGACCCCTGACTGAAATCCCTTGATCTCTGGCTGGTGGGGGCAAACGCTGACTACACAGGGCCATGGAGGAATTGTTTGAGGTGCTGGAACTGCTCAGTCTTCATTATGATGGTCCTTAAATTACTCAAAAATGAGGACTTTCACATATAAAAATGAGAACTGAAAGAGAGAGAGGGAGGGAGGAAGGAAAAGGAGAGAGGAAGGAAGACAGAGAAATGGAAAGAGAAAGTTGAGTTATGAGTTGCATATTGCTGCTAACAGAAGCAACTCCTGTAAAAATTCCTTTTGTATTGGAGGTGGGTTTCTTCCACAATTATCCAGTGCTTTCTGGAGAGTCAGTGTAGCTGCAGTGGTCAGGGGAAAAAGGACTCGGAACAAGACTTCCCAGGTTTAAATCCTGGCTCTGCCAGTTATTAGGGGCAAGTCACATGACCTCTCTCTCAGTTTTATCATCTTAAATGAGGGTGGTAATAATGGGGCCTACCTCATATGATTATTTGGGTATTAAATGGGTTACCGTATTTAAAGTTGATTATTAGAATAGTGTCTGGCATCTAGTAAGCACCATAATGTCATCTAATATTTAGAAATGCTTGGGGAAGAAGCCAAGCTCATGATGAACTCAGTCAATGCCAGCAATGGTGTCAGCAATCACAGAAAGACTGTTTGGTCAGGAGAAGTTAGTCATTAACAAAAAACGATGTGTTTATGTGTCCATAACACACATCAGCTTACTTGTTACTATTCTTCTAAATGCATTTGAACCTTTTTTTTTTTTTTTTGGCTGTGCCTGCAGCTCACTTCTCAGTTGTATCAACTCCCAACATCCTCTTCCTTTTCCAAATCACGTCCCCTGTTGGACCACCTCACATATTGTGCTTCCAGAGGACAAAGCCAGTGCCTTTTATGCAACGTTTGCAAATGAAAATCACACCGGTAATAAAGGGGCCAGGTCTCCTATAAAACCCTGGTTGACTTGACCATGAATGCTTAGGTCGAGGTTATTAAAGATGACTGATATTTAATATCATTCAGATAGTCTACAAAACTGTGTTGAATATTTACAACACGGCAAAGTGTTCACCTGCCAGGTTTCCAACAGAATCCTGCTGGGATTTTAGTCCAGGAGTGTTTTACTAGTGGGAGCACAGTGTGTGAGCTTTCAAATCATCTGCACGTGAAGAATTTATTGAAAATAGGTTTCTCTGCCATATACCAGGCCACAGCCCATTTATCTGGAGAACCAGAAACTGGGGAATCATGGAAACCTAAAATCATGAAATAATCCCAAAACTTCATTTAAAGTAATTTTCAACCTTCCTCTGTAAACCCTAAAGACAATTTATAAGGAGAAAGGACATATGGGATATCAGAACAATTTCTTTTTAATGTCAGTAAAAATACAGACAGTCTGTTCTTTTTTTTTTTTTGTCTAGTTCTGTTGTATAAAGTTGCCATGAACACTGAATTAGCAAATGCTGAACCAGCTCCTGGGGAAAATACAGGGTTAGGTTCTTGTGAATCTCTGGTCACAACATTCTCATTAACCAATTAACATATAACCTTGGTTTATGTGTGTTTCTGTTTCAAGGCACTTTATTGGCTGTATATTGTGGATCCATTAACACTGAACTCATGGTCAACAGAACTGTAACTCACAGCTGAATGAAACTTACCCAACACACACATTTTCTCCATAAGGCGCATCGTAGTTTTCTTATTCTTAGGAACACTAACCAGCATTTCAGTGCTATGCTTTGGGACCATTTTAAACAGCAGAGTCACCAGCAAAAAGCACAAAAAGGCAAAATACATTGTGCTAAAAAGACCCTGAAGAGGACACCTGTTTATGGTACGAGCACTGAAATTAGAAGGCAGGCTGTCATCTTTGTGGACCTTAGCTGGGGCCTTGCTCAAGCCGCGACTCCCATGTGTTGCCCCCTGCACCTGGCTGAGAATGACTATAAGTGCAGCACATGTTTGATTTCGGGTTTGCAAGTAAATTTTAGCAAGTAGGTGAATTTGCAAATATGGAATCCATGAATAATGAGGATCGGTTTATAAATAAAAAGAGCAAAAAAGAACCTATGGGGTCTGACCCTCTCCATTCCTGAACAGCATTAGCTAAGTATAGAACTTCCATTGGATAAATGCCCATTGAATCGTATACCTGGACCAGAGCACAGCCCTCCCTGGCTCAAAGCCCACCGATCTCTCCATCGGAGAGCTTGTAGAACTTGGTGAGGGGTCAGCAAACTCCAGCCTGTGGGCCAAATCCCTCATGCTGCCTGTTTTGGTATGGTCCCAAGCTAAGAAAGGGTTTTTGTTTTGTTTTGTTTTGTTTTGTTCTCTCTCTCTCTCTTTCAAATGGATAAGGGGAAAAATCAAAGGAAGACTATTGCATGACACTTGAAAATTGTATGAAATTTAGATGTTGGTGTCCGAAGGTGATATTTTATTGGAACACAGCCCATGAGCATTGGTTTATGCCCTGTTGATGACTGCTTTCGTGTCATGCGGCAGAGATGTTCACTTGCCGCAGAAACAACGTCCACAAAGCTGAAAACGTTTCCTGTCTGGTCCTTTATAGAAAAATTTAATGACCTGGGATCCGAAAACTTTGCTAGTGGTCACCATGTGGGGTCTTGCACAGGCGATTAAAAGCTCTGCGTGGCAGGAAAACTTTATCTAGCAGAGGAGGAGGTAAGTTTTAGGCAACAGAATTAGGGCTTTTCCCTTCCTCAACCCCATGTCCTCCTTTTCCGACAAGGTTAAGTTTCAAATTGCTATTAATTAAGTAACTCAGGAATTTACTTCACATGTTGAAGCAGATTAGAAGCTCTCAGCTTGTTTCTGTTAACAAATCTGTTTTAGTTATTTTAAAGATTTATTAATTTATTTGACTCAGAGAGAGAGGGAGAGAGAACGTGAACAAGGGAGCGGCAGGCAGAGAGAGAAGCAGGTTTCCCGCTGAGCAGGGAGCCCGATGTGGGACTTGATCCCAGCCTAAGGCAGACGCTTAACCAACTGAGCCACCCAGGCATTCCAATAAATCTGTTTTAAACTGATTTAAATGCAACTGGAGGAAATTCATCAAGGAGAAGTAAAAATGATGACTCCAAACTTTTTGCTTTGGAATTATGCCGTCAAATTCCGGAAGCCTAGTTTCCTACCAATTAAGAAAGTACGGGGTGCCTGGTTGGTTCAGTCGGTTGGGTGTCCAACTCTTGATTTCCACTCAGGTCATGATCTCGAGGTTGGAATCAGGCCCCACATCAGGCTCCATGCTCAGCGAGGAGTCGGCTTCTCTTCTTCCCCTTCCGTCCCTCCCCTCCCCCAAAATAAAAAAAGAAAAGTACAGTTCATTTTATTTTGTCTGTATTTGGAGTTTTAACAGCTGAAAGTTGTCTGTCTTAGCTTGGGACCATACCAAAACAGGCAGCATGAGGGATTTGGTCCATAGGCTGGAGTTTGCTGACCCCTCACCAAGTTCTGCAAGCTCTCCGATGGAGAGATCGATGGGCTTTGAGCCAGGGAGGGCTGTGCTCTCGTCCAGGTATACGATTCAATGGGCATTTATCCAATGGAAGTTCTATACTTAGCTAATGCTGTTCAGGAATGGAGAGGGTCAGACCCCATAGGTTCTTTTTTGCTCTTTTTCTTATTTATAAACCGATCCTCATTATTCATGGATTCCATATTTGCAAATTCACCTACTTGCTAAATCATTTAGACCAAAACTATCCAAGAGAATTTCTGCGTGGCCGGGCATGTCCTTTTTTCTGCATTATCCAATATGGTAGCCACTAATACATGTGGCTGTTGATCATTTGAAATGTGGCTGGTAGGACCGAGGAGCTGAATTTTTAATTTTTGTTCAGTTGTAATTAAGTTGAAATAGCCACCTGCAGAACTCTTATGTACCTTATGGAGCAGGTTGCATTTAGACTTAAGGTGACGAACTGGCCAGCAAGCTTCTTAAGTTTGCCTTGAATAGGGTTTTTAAGGCGTTTGGATTTGTTGCCAACATTTAAGGATTGGGGGATTTTATATAAAGACCCAAATTCTGGCTTCTTGTGGGGAATAGATGTATCTGGAGATACCAGGGATGCCCTTTCTGGACAAGATATGAGATCTCCAGTCCCCACTGCTCCCTATTGTCCTATACAGAGCCCACTGCGTCATTTTCGTTACCTGCTTGGTCTCTATCGGCATTCTAATGTGCAATTGCTAATCTAATTCAACCCCCGAATTTTCGTGTGGGAAACTAAAGCCCAGAGACAATAAGTCCCTTACCCAAAGTCGTCTGGTAATTAGCAGTAATTAAGAGCCCAACTGGCTCACACCAGCATCCAGGTCCCTGGCCAGTGCTCTTTTTACTGCAGAGCCCTGATTGAAATCTCTGGGTGTGTATGGGCAGTCGAAGAGGCAGCACCACCCAGTGCCTGGGTGTGTCTGAGCTGCACTCATAAGCCTTATTCTCCTCTACTTCCAGGCCATGGAGAGGTTGGACATTGGGTGAGTGAGGTCTCTGCTTTCCTCCCATCTGGGCTGACTCAGTGAGAGTCACAATGGGCAGTGAGGGCGTGGAAGGGATATAGGCCTGAACTTTCCCTGGCCATTTCCCTCCCTGACTTCCTGTCTCATTGTTTACCGTTGACGTTTCCAACCGTTGTTGTCAATGGTGGCGCATCTGAGAGCCCATTGTTGGCTGTTTATCCTACCTTGTGTCTCTGCAGTCCCTCTGCTGGTTTGGGTCCACCTTTCTTTTTCCGAAGGCCTTTTGACTGATCTCTGAAGTCCTAGTCAATTAAATCTTGGGACAAAACACTTAAACGCACAAAGAAAGCTTTTGAAATAGTCTTTCACAGAATGAGAGTTCAATTTTATTGAGCATTTCTCTGTTCTCTCGTCCTGCTCAGGTCCAGGATAATTCAGAAAGAGGAGGTTTAGCTTGGTGACTTCGGGAACATATTCACCTGGGTTTGAGTCCTTGCTCTGCCAGTTGCCAGATCAGTGACCCTGGGCAAAAATCCCTTAAGCTCCTGGACCTGAATTTCCTCGAATGTTAAAGTACCTACTTCCTAGGGCTGTGGGTGAGGAATAAATCTGCTAATGAATGTAAAGTAGAAAAAAGCATGGCGCCTGTGACATAACGAGTGCTCCGTGCATGGAAAGGATGGAGCATTCATTTTTTACCACGCCCCTTTCCATACATCTTACATTCTTTCTCTAGAGAGGGATCTGCCCTGTTCATCAGGCCACACCCCTTCTGACCTCCTTCCCTGGGGTTACCTTGTTATAAACTCAGCAGATCAACTATCTCGACCCATTTTAACCCCAAACTTCTTTTCCTACAGTGCATTCTCCAAGTTCTGCTCTGTGTACTCTGCATGGAAACTTCCATTTACTACTTGATTCTGGACTTAGAAAGCTCTCTTGCCTCCTTCTTCCAAGTGTGGAGCCGGAGCTGGCATTCATGTACTTCGGCCATCTTGCATACTGGGGAATGGGCACCAGTGATTCTTGCCTGCCCAGGATCCAGGTCCTCTTCTCCTGAGAGAACCCCTCCCAGTTAGCCTTTAGGCTTAGGTGAGGCTCCTCCCCCAGTCTTTTCTGGTATGAAGTTTGGACATGCGACTTAAGCCTGGCCAATCAGAGCCGGGGAAGAAGAACTGAATGACTCCTGTTGGAATTACTAGGAAACAGAATCTCTCTTTCCATAGGAGTTGCTCAACTATTTGGATACAAGCTTGGCCCTGCTAGTGGCCACCTCTGGTTCCCGTGGGAAGCAAGAGGGACATCCATACTCAGGAGAGAGAACTGAGAGACAGAGAGGGACAGAGTCCAGTGCATCGGTGTCTGAAGGCCGATACCCCTGGGCTTTGCAGGTGTGTGAGCCGGTAAACTCCCCTACATTCACCTTTGTTAGATTTACTTATCCACGTTTGCTTTGATTGGTTTGAATTGGAGTTCTATCTCTGTAACTAAAAGAGTTCTGCTTAAACTCTGCCCTTTCTAAATTTCCCCCAAATACGTCTCCCAGTGTATTTCCAGTTATCATACATTCAGTGGCTGGCGCTGGATGACCTCATATTTGCCACGTGCATTTTCCCCCCGGGGTACTTTGCTATCTGGGCGTACTTGCAATCAAGCGTATTCGTTTTCTACTGCTACATGATGAATTTCCACAAAGGTGCTGGCTTCAACAACACGTACATATTATCGCACAGTTTCTGTGAATCAGGAGTCTGGGCACCACTTCAGTGGGTCCTCTGCTCAGGGTCTCCCCAGGCTGATAGTAGGTGTTGGCTGGGACTGTGATCTCATCTGAAATTCAGAACCTCTTCCAAAATCAAGGACTGTTGGCAGAATTCAGCTTATTACAGTTGGAGGACTGAGTCCCTCAGCTCCTGGAGGACACCTGCGGTTCCTTGCCACGTGCCCCCCACCAACAGGCCAGTTTGTTTCTTCAAAGAAACCAGAAAATCGTCTTTCTCTCCCATTTGCTAATAAGATAGAGTCATAGCAGCCAGTGACAGCCCGTCACCTGTGGCACATAAGGTAATCTAATGAATGGAGTGACAGCCCGTCATCTTTTCCGTATTCTCCCAGCTGAAAGCAAGTTTACAGGCCCTAGCTACACTTAAGAGAAGAGATTACATAGGGCATAACACCAGGGTGTGGAAATCATGGGGACCGTGTTAGAATTTTACCTACCACACCAACTTTACCTCCCACCAAATGATCTAAACCCTGTTCAGAGCAGTAACATACTTGGATGAGTCAAGTTGTTCTGCATACATGTATTTAGTAAATATGTGTTATTAGTTATAACGCATGTGTGTGCATTTTAGGATTGAAAAAACTACAGGAGGCTGAATAATGCCCCCCAAAGATATCAGATCCTAATCCCTAGAATCTGTAAATGTTGTCTTATATGGCAAATGTGTCTTACTTGGCAAATGTGATGACATTGAAGTTCTGGAGATGGGGGGGATTAGCCGAGATTCTCTGGGCGGGCCCTACATGCCATCACAGGTGTCCTTACGAGAGAGAGATGAGAGAGACCCACGGAGGAGAGAGCCAAGGGAAGACAGAGGTGGAGGTTGGAGTGATGTGGCCACAAGTCAAGAAGTGCTGGCAGGCACCGGAAGCAGGAAGGTGCCAGAGCGGATCCTGTCCTAGCGCCTCTGCAGGGAGTATGGCCCTGCTCACACCTTGATTTGCGGTCAAACTAAATTTGCACTTCTGACTTCCGGAACCGTGAGAGAAGACATTTCTGCTGTGTTAAGCGGCTCCTTCTGTGGTAATTTGCTACCACAGCCACAGGAAATGAGTATAATGGCCCCAACGGACTGATTAAGAATCAGGTTTGCAGTTGAGGTTTCAGAGCCTATAGACAATTTGGCCAAATTTCAGCCTAATTTTTAAAGTAATGCTTTTTCCCAGCAAGGTCCTTAGAGCACCGGCTCGGCATCTGTGGCGATGCTTGTTTAGCAATGAGTGACTCAGAAGCACTGGCTCACCTGTGCCCGTTGTTCAAGGCAGACCACAAGTTTGGCCTCAAGCCACTTGGTGCTACTTGGTGGTCAAAGCCAAAAGCGGCCCCCAATCTAAAACTTTTCGCATTTGATCTTTCTAATTTTCTAACCTTTCTTTCTTACTTTACTCAGCGAGGGGGTCTAACTTTCCCCTTGGGTAAGTGATTAATTCCACAGGCACTACCTCCTTTTATCTGGTCTCTAATATGTCAACCGGATACCTTGAGTATTTCCTCATTCAGCAAACCTTTCTTGAGTCCCTGCGATGTGCCATGAGGGATGGAGATGTAGGAATGACCAAAAACCTAGTGTTTCTTATTCTCAAAATAACACAGCCCCATGAAAAGACAAAAATTAAATAGTCCCATGAATTAATGTGTAATCGCAGATGTCGGTAAGTCTGAAGAAAAGAAACGTGTTTTGAGGAAGTTATTTAGCATAAGAATATCGTGCCTAGTCTGGGAGAATCGTGGATGACTTTCTCCTGGCTGTGACTCTTCAGCTGGGAGCTGAATGTGAGTAGGACTCAACTAGTAGAAGGGGAAGAGGCCAAAGCTCCATATGGCGGCAAAACCTACAACCACCGTGTGACCAGAAGGCATGGTACATTTGAAGACTGAGAGGCAAGTGGGGAAATTGAGCAAGGTAGGACTGAAGAGGTAGGCAGGGTCTGACCATGGACACAGAAGACTCTTGAAGGAAGGCGGCGAAGCACACAGAGCTAAAATGAAATCAACTGGGGTCATAAATCTGCTCCCTAGTCTACCACATCCTGTGACCCTGCTTCCTTTTGGAAGCAGTGGCCCAGCCTCAAGAAGCTCTTATGGAGCTTTCTCTATGTTCACTTGAGTGATTCACTCATACCATTGCCTGTCCACAAAATATACATGTCTAATATTTCTTTCTTCTCACTGGGCAGTGGTCAAGGCTTTAAAAGGCTGTGAGCTGTGGATTTCAGCCTCAGTAACAGCAAAGATTAGAAAGAGAGGTCCCCGTGTGCCTCCTTGGAGGACAACACAGCTGCCAGCAGAAGGCCAGGGAACACCTGTGATGGTGTTGAAATGCAGCCCCATAAAACGTGCTCACATCAAACCCAATTTAATGGCAGTGCTAACGCGCAGCAACAAACACTGTCTATTGATCCATCCCTCTTGGAGATCTAAGATTACCATTGACGTTTCCTGCCCATGGACTACTGGACTTTCGTTGAAGTAACACCTTCTAATTAAAAAGGAAGCATATTTTTTCCCCTGCTGAAAGGCAGAACCATTTGTTTTCTAAGATACATGGTTCTCAGCCACATAATATACATTCCTTCGAGGGGAGGGGGCATACTTTAAGTGCAGAATGGTTTGTGCTACTCTGCTCCATGGCATTTTTATTCTAGTGTTTCACTCTCTGTTGTTAAAGCAGGGCATTATTTCCTCCTGATCGAGGTCTTTCGAGGAGAGTATTGTGTATTTTATACGAGAAGATCTCCTGGTTCTATTCAGATGTGCATCTATTACCTGGAAGCACGTTTCTCCTTTGGATTCCCTCTCTATATGAATGAAATATTGCTGCGGGATCATTTCTTGTCTCCCCGTGCATGTAGGAGCGTCCGTGGCATGAGAAACAGTTGAAACAATCCCATATGTATACCGCTCTCCCAGGCCAACACCAACCTTATTAAAAAGAAACAAATTCAGTGTCATGAAAATCCCAACGAAAAAGGCAGAGCCAAGAAATTCCAGAAGGTTTAAAAAGATAACATTGGTATAAACAGGAGAAATTAAGCAAACAGAAATTGTTCACTTTTTTCCTTCTTTTATCTCTGAGAAATAACTATAAGAACAGTTGGTACCATTTTCCTCCTGTTGTCCTTTCCTGTGCAATTCACCGCAGATGAGATGCAGGGTTTCATTGTCTTCATTCTGCTGCTTCTCAAAATGCTGCCTGTCTTTGGAATGGATGGTGAAGTCATCACGTTCCCTTGAGATTACTGAGGCAATCAAGGCAAACTCTAAAGCTAGTGAAAGGGAAGAGGAGGGGAAATCTTGATATTCTGAGCATCTCGCCTATTTGTCTCTGTCTGAAAGCCTCTGTTAGGATTAGATGACATTTGGGGAAGCCTGAGTATGAACTGGGGTGTTACAGTGATTTGTGACTGTGTGTGGGTGAGTTTTGAGCGGGGAGGATGGTGGGAAAGTATCTGAGAAGAATCGGTGAGAGAACATGAGATGCTAACTGCTGTCAGGCAGGATAGTAGGTGAGGCGAGATACAAGGTGGGGCTAGGCGATCTGAGTCTAACATCAAATTACCACGGGTCAAATCCAGGTACCTCCTGGCTGAGTTCAGGCTAGCTGAGTGACCTTGAGTATGTCACTTCACTTCTCAGTTTCCTTAAGTATAAAATGGAGATAGGATAATGTCTCCATGACAGGGAGATTAAATGAAATTATTGTACATGCAAGTACTTGGTTCCTTAGTGCCCAATAAATATTAGCTATTGTTTTTATTGATATTATTGATCAGTTTCATATGTTGATCTTTGGGTATCTTTAACCCAGGCACTCAACAAACATGACTCTTGTGCCTAGTGTACGTCAGGGACTAAGCTAGGTGTCAAGGATGTAATGAACCATTATCATAAACCATGGGAATTACCATAATAGAGATATGAGTAGGCTACCGGAGTGGATCCAGAGAAGAGCCATGATAACTCTGAGACCCACCTGTACTGTGGGGAACCACAAAGAAGGTTTAAGTGCCCAAAGGTATAAAGTTTCCCACTGAACTTGGAGGGTCTGAGAAGAATAAGGAGTTTGTTGTTGGCATTCTCTCAAGTATCCTCTCACTGCCCTCCCTCCACTTTCCAGGGCTCTCATCCCAGTCCCTGCCGCCCAAGGTCCCAACTTGAGCATTTGACATAAATTAACACTTTCCTGCAGTAAAACTTAGATGATAGGAAAGACTCGTTTCAAGCTCTAAATTTCAGACAACTTAAGTAAACTCATGGTCGGGAAGGTAGGGATTCCTGATAAGCTCACATGATAGCCATTTGTGCTTCAGGCTGAAACTCAGCCGTGTGGATTTCCCATTCCACCTTCATCTCTTCCCCTGCCACATTTACCTATGTTCACTCCCCTGTGCTCTCTAACTTTTGGGCTATAAGAGGAGGGAAGGAACGAAGGAAGGAAGGGAGGAAGGGAGACGTGGGTCCCTGGGTGGCTCAGTCAGTTAAGCATCCGACTCTTGATTTCTGCTCAGGTCATGATCATGGGGTCCTGGGGATCAGCCTCAGGCTCCATGCTTATCCAGGAGTCTGCTGGAGATTCTCTCTCCCTCTCCCTCTGCCTCTCTCCCTGCTCATGCGCTCTCTCTACCTCCCTCAAATAAGTAAGTAAATCTAAAAAGGAAAGGGAAGGGAAGGGAAGGGAAGGGAAGGGAAGGGAAGGGAAGGGAAGGGAAGGGAAAATGCTAAAACCTTTGCCAAGGTTGGCTTAAGGTTTTTAAATGGCCAAAGGCATGCTCGCCCAGTCACTCCCTTAAAACTTTAAAGCTTCAGTTTCAATGAACAATGGCTCTTGGAAAACCCACACTGGATTCCAGCCGGCACTCCACAGCAGTGCCTACAACTTTGCTGTCAAGAAGCCAACTGTGCAGGGCTCAAACCAAAGCGCCCAGTGCCTGGATCCTTCCAGTCAATAGTTATTTCATTTTTTTTTTTTTTTTTTTAAGATTTTATTTATTTGACAGAGACAGCCAGCCAGAGAGGGAACACAAGCAGGGGAGTGGAGGAGGAAGAAGCAGGCTCCCAGCAGAGGAGGTCGATGTGGGGCTCGATCCCAGAATGCAGGATCACACCCTGAGCCGAAGGCATTAATGACTGAGCTACCCAGGCGCCAATAGTTTCATTTCTATAGGCTCAGATGCTCCCCAGCCAGGAAGGCGCATCTTTCTCTGCCAACTGCCCCTTTAATAGGCTTGCCTCGTTCCTTTGTAAAATATTCACTTTCCTTCTTATCCTCTTCTCCAACTTCTGAGGCAAAGAAGCAAGAAACTGCAAAAGATGACACCTCCTTATTTGAATTTGCCTATCACCTCCTCCTCCTCAGGAGCTGTGGTCATTGTTCTTGGAGCAAAATGTGGTTTGGTGCCTGGACATGGTCACACGGATACCTACCTAGCTGAGATTCTTAATCATCACCATTAACATCAGTTTTTTGAGAAGGTAATTGCACCAAGCATTTGAAAAGAGTGTCTGTGGGGGCTTCCTGGAACCTGAATCAACCAGAACACAGGACGAGTGTGGCTTCTTGCTTTAAGGAAGCTCTCGTAAGAATCCAGATGCCTCCACTCCAGCCTCCCTGGCAATACCGTCTATGAATTCAACAACAGGAGAGACAGCAAGGGGTAGCTATGAGTGAGAAAGGGAACGTAAACACTTAGTGGTTCCATCATAGAAGCTCACTGGGTGACATTGATACAGGACTCTAGAATATTCTCATTGGACCTCAGTTCCTGGGTGCCTCTCACTGAGCACTGACAGAGTCATGAATCTCCTATTTAAAAGGAAGGGAGGTTATTTTCGACAGCATGGTCCCTATTCATGAGCCAATGATTTCATCAAAGAAACAGAAAGAGTGGATTAATTTCCAACTCTGGATTATTAAGAGATGCTATGTCTGTTCTCGACATGGCAACCAAAAGGATATTCATAATTATTTATTAAACATGTTTTTTGTCTTATGTGATTCTCTGACTGATGGCAGCCACTGGACTAGAGATAGGAAAGAGTTTTCCACTCAAATGCCAACTCCAGTTGACTGGTAGGGGCTGCCTGGGCTTTGCTTTGAAGAAGGAATCTGAGGCTCGGTGGGAAAGAGTGCATGGTTGATTAGCAACAAGTCTGCCAGGGGCCCAGAAATAGGAAGTGGCGGAAGTGCCACTCACTCTTTTTTTGAGATTGGACTGAGGCTGAGATTGGCTTTCATTTCCAAACATCAGGCATTCAATTTTTTTTTTCTTGATGGAGCCCAGGCCATGAGGTTTAATTCTTAGCCACGTGAGGAAGGGAATTGGGGGTTTGGGAGGAATATGGGGAACTTAGTGACCTAGGTCAGCCTCAGTACTTTTTGGTCAAGGGCCAGACTATATTTTAGCCTTTGTGAGACAATGGGTCCTTTAGTTATGACTATGCAACTTCGCCGATTAGTGGAAAAGTGCCAGAGACAACACATACACAACGGGCATGGTTGTGTGCCAATAAAACTTTATTTACAAAAACAGGTCATGGCCTGCGACCCCCCTGATCAAGGTGATGGAGAGGAGGTAATGCACAGATGAAATGAGAGCAACAGAGAAAATGTCTGGAAAGAGTCTAGGAGCAAATTTATCTGAACGGTTCTCCTTAAGTAATGGAGAACTCTGCATTTCTGAGACATGAGACATTCCTTTCATAATAGTAATGCAAACATGGACTCCCCATGCAAAGCAAAACACCGCTCCAGCTTCACATGCGGTTTAAGAGCCAAATGCTTGCATCGGCACCATTTTGAATCTGAAGTTTCCACCCACTGAGCAAGACACTTTCTCCAGAAGGGCCTTTGGAAAGTAAACCTGTCTCCATGGAACTCTTAATAAAACAACCCACCAGCTTTGGGGGAACATATTAGCCAAAGACAGCAGCATGTGATGGAGGCAGACTTGGGGCATGCACGTTTTGAATGGAAAGTGCTGTAAAATAAGGAAATGAAATCAGAAAGAGAGTCAGGCCGCAGCACTGGATGGACAGGGTAGGCCTGGACAGAGCGGAAACAAGACGAGCTCTCCTGAGATGGAGGCCACCAGCATTTGGAGATATTCCATAGATTTTGGCAGAGAGATGGGGCCACTCACAGTGAGGGTAGCTGGGCATGGGGGGAATTTCAAACAGGAAGGAGAAGACTGAGCGCTCACTCCTGACTTCAACCTGAGAAGGACGCTCAGAGTGTGTTTATACAGAAAAAGAGGGAGGTAAGGAGCTCAAGGTTTGAAGTCAGATTCTGCCCAACCTGGGGTAAAATCCCAGCTCTGCTCTAGCTGCTCTTCGCCCTTGGAGGAATTATGCTACCCTTCTAGAGCTCTGCTTTGTCATCTATAAAACAGAGAAACCACTTCCTTCCTAAGGAGGTTAACATAGGAACACACATACAGCATTCCTAGCGAAGTCCTGGCTCCAGGCAGTTCAGTAAATCCGTGCTATTTCTCTACCTCAAACTGTCTTAGCAGGACACTGCCTTTCACTTGGTTCAGCACTTCTTTGTCAATCAGACACCATGAAAGGGAGAAGGGGTAGATTACTAGCAAATTCTGGCTTAGTCATTACCCTGGAACTAGGTGTCTGAACTTCTCTCCTTCAGTTGGAGAGCAAATCTACTGGGCTGTGAAGAGATTTCAAATAAAAATTGTCAAAAAGAAACCAATAAGCCAGGGCGATGGTTAGGGGGCTCCATTTCCCATGTCTATTGCAGCAATGTTACGATGACTAGGAGGAGGGTACTAGCGTGTCATCCATTTGCCCTACTAGCATGGGGAACATCAAGAGCTACCGCCGAGGGGCTGGCCTGGCAGTGCGGTGCCACTAGCAGCCCTCCTCCTTCTTGGTGTGATAATCCCAACTGCATGCATTACCCACCCCTCACACGACCCATGTGTTGACCCCTGCCACCCTTGGCATAAACTAATGAGCATGGGAGTGGATCGACATAGCCAGTCCATCAGAGACAGTCTCAGGATTACTGCTTGGAATTCTGGGCCGAAGTTACCCTCTCTTCTTGGTACACGTAAGGCACAGACGTGAGGACTTGACTGCCACAGCTGGTCTTGCCACGGTAAGGAAGGAAATGTGAATGAAGCCGACACGTGGGGAGGGCAGAA
Source organism: Ursus maritimus (assembly GCF_017311325.1). Taxonomy (NCBI): domain Eukaryota; kingdom Metazoa; phylum Chordata; class Mammalia; order Carnivora; family Ursidae; genus Ursus; species Ursus maritimus. The sequence goes on from NW_024423786.1 coordinate 22,196,861, forward strand.
CAGAGAGAATTCAAGGGACTGTGTCAGCCTCTCGATCACACCTCACCTGAAATTAGAAACTCTTTGGATTTCTCAGTCACATGAGCCAATAAACACCCCTTATTGTTTAAGACAGTTCAACCTGGAGTTTCTGTTGCTCATATGGGTTCTTCGCTCCAGGATCCCCGGACCTTCCAGCAACGGCAACAAAACTCCACCTTTCCCCTCAAATGTACCAGATTTCCTGACAACAAATGCAATTTCCTAGTACACACCGCTGACCCTGGCTTGCTGCCCTGGGCTGTGTAGCAAAAGGGCAAAGGGATAAAGCTGAAATTTGACAGCTTCCACCTTCCCTCTGAGCCCATCGCATGCTCCTGACTGTTTCTCTCTGTGCTGACATTCCTTTTGGGATGATCTGCCATCAACCAAGTCTGGCCAATCTTTAGGGTTCAAAGCCGATATCAGCTCTGCCACGCCCTCCTAAGTCTGTGCGCGTTCTACTGGCATTCTTGTGCAAAGGAGTGAATGTGTGAGTGAGTGTGCGCGTGTGTATGTGAGTGAGCACACGAGCGAGGGGAGACACGTGTGCGTGCAAGCGTTTCTGGATAAGCACTCCCTCAGAGTAAACTGTCAAACCGATGTCTTCTGATGGAGGAAGTAGATGGCCTAGGACTGGCCACCGAGAAGAAGAAAAATAGCATCATGATTTATTCAAGCCACAGCAGTCTCTTTTAATAAGAGTGAATAAGAGAACAGCTGTGGAAGGAAAGGCACAGAGTTTTATTGGAATAGAAAATGCCATCATCTAATGTCTGAAAACTGCATCTTGGCCTATGGAACAGGGGCTGCAAAGGGCCAACCAGGTGAAACCTATGAGTCCCAAGGGCCATGTTTCCCAGTGGCAATCGATGGATGCCCGGTGGAAGGGGGCACTGCCATTAGCCCTGAATGTGACAAGTGCTAACGGTGGCCCCGTGGTGCCAACACTCCAAATGTTTTTTTTTTTTTAAAGATTTTATTTATTTATTCGACAGAGATAGAGACAGCCAGCGAGAGAGGGAACACAAGCAGGGGGAGGGAGAGGAAGAAGCAGGCTCATAGCAGAAGAGTCGATGTGGCTCTGATCCCAGATCGCCGGAATCACGCCTGAGCCGGGGGCAGACGCTAACTGCTGTGCCACCCAGGCGCCCCAACACCTAAATGTTGAAGAGAGCACACCAGTCACGTCATCCGGTTTCTACACGGACCATCCCAATTTTCAGTATGGTGGCACTAACCCACACAGTATTTACGCAAGTCCCCAGAGTGCCACCTATGGATTGCATTCTCAAGCTTCTTTTAGACTCAAAAGATTTACCTTAGGACCTCCTTTAAATTCTTGTGACATCTATGACTCACCTCACAAGAAGTACAACTGGCCACCCCACCTTGGTTTGAAGCAAGGTGTGCCTGGCTGATTATGCACGCGCCTGGGCATCTCCATTCAAGCCTAGGAGAGTGGAGGGGCCGCTGGATTTCTGAATTCTATTTTTCATCCCACAGGATATGAGTCACACAGGGCCCGTCCCCCAGCAGGGTAAATCTCTTTGTCACAAGCATGAGGAATTAGAAACTGTTCTGTCTCGTTGATCTTCGTAAAAATATTTGCTTGAACAAAGTCTTCCAGTTCCAAAGTGACCTTCCACTCCTTTCAAGGGGAACTTTGAAGGAGTCCATCACAACTACAGGAGCGAGAGGAGCTTACAAGGTTCCGGATAGCCGTCGGGGACATGGCTGTAGTCAATTCACACCAAATATGTCAGGTAGATGACAAGCTTCAATCCCAGCTTTAACGTACACTTCTTAAAGTGGAAGATTTCCAAGGATCATGCTTTTGAACAATATCTAGATCAAATCCAACAAATCCCTGACTGAGTGATTTTTAAAGTTGTCTTTAAGCGAGTTGAGAAACAAGTGGCTGAGTGCTCAGAAACACAGCAAGAATATTCCCCGCTTGCTGATCTAGCCAGAAATCTCCCTTCTCTACATGAAATAAAGAATTAACACGTATTGCATGCTTACTACGTACGATGTGCCAAGCACTACTTTAGGCAATTTCCATCTGAACTACTCATGTGCTCACCAACCCTATGAAGTGGGTACTATTATTATCCCCATTTTTTTCAGATGAGGCAGAGGAGGGTTAAGAAAATTATACCAGGTTTTCCAGCCAGTGTGGTGGAGCCAGGTTTCAAAACCCAGGCTTAACTGCCTCACTGGGTTGAAAGGAAGATTCAAAAGACCTTTTGAATTATAACAATGGGAAGATAAACTGAGGCCATGATGTCACAGGAAAAGGACACCTGGAATCTAGAAGAGCTTGTCTTGGAGTAGACTATATGGCGATGGGCCAGCTTTTGAAGGCTGATTATTCTCCCTCCCTCCCTCCCTACTCCCTCCCTCCTCCCCCTCCCTCCCTCCCTCCCTCCCTCCCTCCCCTCCCTCCTCTCCTCCCTCCCTCCCTCTTCTTCTTCTTTCCT
>NW_024423786.1:22199386-22220970 GCF_017311325.1 Ursus maritimus
GAGAGAGAGGGGAGGAGGGAGGGAAGGAAGAAAGAAGGAAGGAAGGAAGAAAGAAGGAAGGAAGGGAGGAAGGGAGGGAGGAAGGAAGGGAGGGAGGAGGGAGGGAGGGAGGGAGAATAAAATCAGCCTTCCAAAAGCTGGCCCATCCGCCATATAGTCTAACTCCAAAGACAAGCTCTTCTAGATTCCAGGTGTCCTTTTCCTGTGACATCATGGCCTCAGTTTATCTTCCCATTGTTATAATTCAAAAGGTCTTTTGAATCTTCCTTTCAACCCAGTGAGGCAGTTAAGCCTGGGTTTTGAAACCTGGCTCCACCACCCACTGGCTGGAAAACCTGGTATAATTTTCTTAACCCTCCTCTGCCTCATCTGAAAAAATGGGGATAATAATAGTACCCACTTCATAGGGTTGGTGAGCACATGAGTAAGTTCACAGATGGAAATTGCCTAAAGTAGTGCTTGGCACATCGTAAACGTAGTAAGCATGCAATACGTGTTAATTACTTTATTGTCATGTAGAGAGAAGGGAGATTTCTGGCTAGATCAGCAAGCGGGGAATATTCTTGCTGTGTTTCTGAGCACTCAGCCACTTGTTTCTGCAACTCGGCTTAAAGACAACTTTAAAAATCACTCAGTCAGGGATTTGTTAGGATTTGATCTAGATGATTGTTCAAAAGCATGATCCTTGGAAATCTTCCACTTTAAGAAGTGTACGTTAAAGCTGGGAATTGAAGCTTGTCTATCATGACCTGGAATTTTGGTGTGAATTGTACAACAGCCATGTCCCCAGACGGCTATCCGGAACCTTGTAAGCTCCTCGCTCCTGTAGTTGTGATGGACTCCTTCAAAGTTCCCCTTGAAAGGAGTGGAAGGTCAGCTTTGGAACTGGAAGACTTTGTTCAAGCAAATATTTTTACGAAGTCAACGAGACAGAACAGTTTCTAATTCCTCATGCTTGTGACAAAGAGATTTACCCTGCTGGGGGACGGGGCCCTGTGTGACTCATATCCTGTGGGATGAAAAATAGAATTCAGAAATCCAGCGGCCCCTCCCACTCTGTCCTAGGCTTGAATGGAGATGCCCAGGCGCGTGCATAATCAGCCAGGCACACCTTGCTTCAAACCAAGGTGGGGTGGCCAGTTGTACTTCTTGTGAGGTGAGTCATAGATGTCACAAGAATTTAAAGGGGTCCTAAGGTAAATCTTTTTGAGTCTAAAGAAGCAACTGAGAATGCAATCATAGGTGGCACTCTGGGGACTTAGCGTAAATACTGTGTGGGTTAGTGGCCACCATACTGAAAATTGGGATGGTCCGTGTAGAAACCCGGATGACGTGACTGGTGTGCTCTCTTCAACATTTGGAGTGTTGGGGCGCCTGGGTGGCACAGCAGTTAAGCGTCTGCCTTCGGCTCAGGGCGTGATTCCGGCGATCTGGGATCGAGCCCCACATCAGGCTCTTCTGCTATGAGCCTGCTTCTTCCTCTCCCACTCCCCCTGCTTGTGTTCCCTCTCTCGCTGGCTGTCTCTATCTCTGTCGAATAAATAAATAAAATCTTTAAAAAAAAAAAAAAACATTTGGAGTGTTGGCACCACGGGGCCACCGTTAGCACTTGTCAACATTCAGGGCTAAGTGGCAGTGCCCCCCTTCCACCGGGCATGCCATCTCGATTGCCACTGGGAAACATGGCCCTTGGGACTCATAGGTTTCACCTGGTTGGCCCTTTGCAGCCCCTGTTCCATAGGCCAAGTACGGATTTTCAGACATTAGATGATGGCATTTTCTATTCCAATAAAACTCTCGTGGCCTTTCCTTCCACAGCTGTTCTCTTATTCACTCTTATTAAAAGAGACTGCTGTGGCTTCTGGGTAAATCATGATGCTATTTTTCTTCTTCTCGGTGGCCAGTCCTAGGCCATAACTACTTCCTGCCATCAGAAGACATCGGTTTGACAGTTTACTCTGAGGGGGAGTGCTTATCCAGAAACGCTTGCACGCACACGTGTGCTCCCCCTCGCTCGTGCTCACTCACATACACACGCGCACACTCACTCACACATTCACTCCTTTGCACAAGAATGCCAGTAGAACGCACAGACTTAGGAGCGTGGCAGAGCTGATATCGGCTTTGAACCCTAAAGTTGGCCAGACTTGGTTGATGGCAGATCATCCCAAAAGGAATGTCAGCACAGAGAGAAACAGTCAGGAGCATGCGATGGGCTCAGAGGGGAAGGTGGGAAGCTGTCAAATTTCAGCTTTATCCCTTTGCCCTTTTGCTACACAGCCCGAGGGCAGCAAGCCAGGGTCAGCGGTGTGTACTAGGAAATTGCATTTGTTGTCAGGAAATCTGGTACATTTGAGGGAAAGGTGGAGTTTTGTTGCCGTTGCTGGAAGGTCCGGGGATCCTGGAGCGAGAAGAACCCATATGAGCAACAGAAACTCCAGGTTGAACTGTCTTAAACAATAAGGGGTGTTTATTGGCTCATGTGACTGAGAAATCCAAAGAGTTTCTAATTTCAGGTGAGGTGTGATCGAGAGGCTGACACAGTCCCTTGAATTCTCTCTGTTCTGCCCTCCCCACGTGTCGGCTTCATCGTCACATTTCCTTCCTTTACCGTGGCAAGACCAGCTGTGGCAGTCAAGTCCTCACGTCTGTGCCTTACGTGTACCAAGAAGAGAGGGTAACTTCAGCCCAGAATTCCAAGCAGTAATCCTGAGACTGTCTCTGATGGACTGGCTATGTCCCAAGTCCACTCCCATGCTCATTAGTTTATGCCAAGGGTGGCAGGGGTCAACACATGGGTCGTGTGAGGGGTGGGTAATGCATGCAGTTGGGATTATCACACCAAGAAGGAGGAGGGCTGCTAGTGGCACCGCACTGCCAGGCCAGCCCCTCGGCAGTAGCTCTTGATGTTCCCCATGCTTTATTGGGGCAAATGGATGACACGCTAGTACCCTCCTCCCTAGTCATCGTAACATTGCTGCAATAGACATGGGGAAATGGAGCCCTGCCTAACCATCGCCCTGGCTTATTGGTTTCTTTTTTGACAAATTTTTATTTGAAATCTCTTCACAGCCCAGTAGATTTGCTCTCCAACTGAAGGAGAGAAGTTCAGACACCTAGTTCCAGGGTAATGACTAAGCCAGAATTTGCTAGTAATCTACCCCTTCTCCCTTTCATGGTGTCTGATTGACAAAGAAGTGCTGAACCAAGTGAAAGGCAGTGTCCTGCTAAGACAGTTTGAGGGGTAGAGAAATAGACACGGATTTACTGAAAACTGCCTGTGAGCCAGGACTGTCGCTAGAGATGCTGTATGTGTGTTCCTATGTTAACCTCCTTAGGAAGGAAGTGGTTTCTCTGTTTTATAGATGACAAAGCAGAGCTCTAGAAGGGTAGCATAATTCCTCCAAGGGCGAAGAGCAGCTAGAGCAGAGCTGGGATTTTTACCCCAGGTTGGGCAGAATCTGACTTCAAACCTTGAGCTCCTTACCTCCCTCTTTTTCTGTATAAACACACTCTGAGCGTCCTTCTCAGGTTGAAGTCAGGAGTGAGCGCTCCAGTCTTCTCCTTCCTGTTTGAAATTCCCCCCATGCCCAGCTACCCTCACTGTGAGAGTGGCCCCATCTCTCTGCCAAAATCTATGGAATATCTCCAAATGCTGGTGGCCTCCATCTCAGGAGAGCCTGTCTTGTTTGCCGCTCTGTCCAGGCCTACCCTGTCCATCCAGTGCTGCGAGCCCTGACTCTCTTCTGATTTCATTTCCTTATTTTACAGCACTTTCCATTCAAAACGTGCATGCCCCAAGTCTGCCTCCATCACATGCTGCTGTCTGTTAGCTAATATGTTCCCCAAAGCTGGTGGGTTGTTTTATTAAGAGTTCCATGGAGACAGGTTTACTTTCCAAGGCCCTTCTGGAGAAAGTGTCTTGCTCAGTGGGTGGAAACTTCAGATTACCAAAATGGTGCCGATGCAAGCATTTGGCTCTTAAACCGCAGTGGTAGAGACAGCGGTGTTTTGCTTGTGCATGGGGGAGTCCATGTTTGCATTACTATTAATTGAAAGGAATGTCTCATGTCTCAGAAATGCAGAGTTCTCCATTACTTCAAGGAGAACCGTTCAGGTCAAATTTGCTCCTGAATTCCTTTCCAGAAACACATTTCCTCCTGATTGCTCCCTCCCATTTCATCTGTGCATTACCTCCTCTCCATCACCTTGATCAGGGGTCGGCAGGCCATGACCTGTTTTTGTAAATAAAGTTTTATTGGCACACAACCATGCCCGTTGTGTATGTGTTGTCTCTGGCACTTTTCCACTAATCGGCAGAGTTGCATAGTCATAACTGAGACCCATTGTCTCACAAAGGCTAAAATACTTACAGTCTGGCCCTTGACCAAAAAAAGTACTGAGGCTGACCTAGGTCACTAAGTTCCATACATATTCCTCCCAAACCCCCCAATTCCCTTCTGCCTCACGTGGCTAAGAATTAAACCTCGCATGGCCTGGGCTCCATCAAGAAAAAAAAAATTGAATGCCTGATGTTTGGAAATGAAAGACACAATCTCAGCCTCAGTCCAATCTCAAAAAAAGAGTGAGTGGCACTTCCGTAGCCACTTCCTATTTCTGGGCCCCTGGCAGACATTGCTAATCAACCATCGCACTCTTTCCCACCGAGCCTCAGATTCCTTCTTCAAAGCAAAGCCCAGGCAGCCCCTACCAGTCAACTGGAGTTGGCATTTGAGTGGAAAACTCTTTCCTATCTCTAGTCCAGTGGCTGCCATCAGGTCAGAGAATCACATAAGACAAAAAACATGTTTAATAAATAATTATGAATATCCTTTTGGTTGCCATGTCAGAGACAGACATAGCATCTCTTATTAAATCCAGAGTTGGAAATTAATCCACTCTTTCTGTTTCTTTGATGAAATCATTGGCTCATGAATAGGGACCATGCTGTACGAAAAATACCTCCCCTTCCTTTTAAATAGGAGATTCATGACTCTGTGCAGTGCTCAGTGAGAGGCACCCAGGAACTGAGGTCCAATGAGAATATTCTAGAGTCCTGTATCAATGTCACCCTCGTTGAGTAGCTTCATAGATGGAACCACTGGGAGTGTTTACGTTCTTTCTTTCTCACTCATAGCTACCCCTTGCTGTCTCTCCTGTTGTTGAATTCATAGACGGTATTGCCAGGGGCTGGAGTGGAGGCATCTGGATTCTTACGAGAGCTTCCTTAAAGCAAGCCACACTCGTCCTGTGTTCTGGTTGATTCAGGTTCCAGGAAGCCCCCACAGACACTCTTTTCAAATGCTGGTGCAATTACCTTCTCAAAAAACTGATGTTAATGGTGATAGTTAAGAATCGACTACAGATAGGTATCCATTGACAACTGCGGTGACCGGCCCCAAAGACCACATTTGCTGCCACAGAACAGACTGACCTGGCTCCTGAGGAGGAGGAGGTGATAGGCAAATTGCAAATAAGGAGGTGGCATCACTTTGCAGTTTCTTGCTTCTTTTTGCCTCCAGAAGTTGGAGAAGAGGATAAGAAGGAAAGTGAATATTTTACAAAGGAAACGAGGCAAGCCTATTAAAAGGGGCAGTTGGCAAGAGAAAGATGCGCCTTCCTGGCTGGGGAGCATCTGAGCCTATAGAAATGATAACTATTGGGGCGCCTGGGTAGCTCAGTCATTAAGCGTCTGCCTTCGGCTCAGGGTGTGATCCTGGCATTCTGGGATCGAGCCCCACATCAGGCTCCTCTGCTGGGAGCCTGCTTCTTCCTCTCCCACTCCCCCTGCTTGTGTTCCCTCTCTCGCTGGCTGTCTCTGTCAAATAAATAAAATCTTAAAAAAAAAAAAAAGAAATGATAACTATTGACTGGAAGGATCCAGACGCACTGGGACGCTTTGGTTTGAGCCCTGCACAGTTGGCTTCTTGACAGCAAAGTTGTAGGCACTGCTGTGGAGTGCCGGCTGGAATCCAGTGTGGGTTTTTCCAAGAGCCATTGTTCATTGAAACTGAAGCTTTAAAAGTTTTAAGGGAGTGACTGGGCGAGCATGCCTTTGGCCATTTAAAAACCTTAAGCCAACCTTGGCAAAAGGTTTTAGCATTTGGCACCTTGTGCCTTTTTGTGTGGGACTTATGGTGCCCTCCCAAGTGGCAGTGGTGAGGGCCTTTTTAATAACATTTTAAGCTTTTAGATTTATGGGATCCCAATAAAATTAAGAATGTGGTGTTACTGATATTCTGTGGGTGAAAAAAATAAAAAGCAATGCATCCATTCCTGGAACAGATGTAAGAATTTAATACGAATCATACCCAAGGGGCCCTATAACCAAATCATTGAAAAGGCAAACGAATATTATTTGAAATCACTTTAATATAAAGACTGTTACTATTAATATGGTGCATATCCTGGGGTACTGTTTCACTAGGAGGGACCAAGTTAAATTTAAATTTCAGTTGAATAGGCTGCCATGGAACTTTTCTAAAGACCAGAAAACACATCACCATGGATTATTTAATTTTTGGCACAAATAAAGAAAGGACTAGAAAATATGGTACTGGAATAAGCCAGACACTGTGGTATATTTCAGAGCAAGGACATTATGGTTTAACAGTGGCTCTACCTTAGCTTGGATGTTGGCTATCCTCAAAGGCAAGAGGCCTCGTAGAGAACACCAGCTGTTTCTGCTACCCAGCAACCCTTTTCCTCCTTCTTCTGGTAACAGGAACTTCCTTCACTGGGGGAAATATACCTTTCACACTCTGACCAAGTTGTTGAGTAGAGAGCGGCCAGTCATGCTACCCCATCCTCCTGGACCCTGGCATGGCTCCTGCTTCTGGCTGAGCCAATGAATTTGCATGCCATCATCCCCTCCACACTAACTACAGTGCTTATGATAGGTAATCAGCATGCTATCCCATGATTTAACCTACTGGACTGGCAGGGCAGAGCTGGCTCATTAGTAGGCTAGAAGGACACGTACCTGGAGCTGCCTTTGGTTGTGGTTTTTTTTTTTTTTTTAAAGATTTTATTTATTTATTTGACAGAGACAGAGACAGCCAGCAAGAGAGGGAACACAAGCAGGGGGAGTGGGAGAGGAAGAAGCAGGCTCATAGCAGAGGAGCCTGATGTGGGGCTCGATCCCATAACGCCGGGATCACGCCCTGAGCCGAAGGCAGACGCTTAACCGCTGTGCCACCCAGGCGCCCCTAGTTGTGGTTTTTTTATACCCTGTTGAGATAGCACACCTGAGAGAATGAATGGATCATGTGAAGGAAGCATTGGCTAGGGCAAGAAGAAAGAAAGAGAAAGTTCTTGGCATCCTCAAGGCCCATTTGACCCTGCCTGTCCCCCCATTTGGGGAAGTTAAGAGAGTGACAGGTGAGATTCAGAGACTGGAAGAGAAGTAGACATTAGGGTACCCCAGACACCCTGACAATACAGGTCCTGTTTTGCTTAAATGAGTTAGAATTAGGGGCACCTGGCTGGCTCAGTCGTTAAGCGTCTGCCTTGGGCTCAGGGCGTGATCCCAGGGTTCTGGGATTGAGCCCCATATCGGGCTCTCTGCTCTGCTGGGAGTCTGCTTCTTCCTCTCCCACTCCCCCTGCTTGTGTTCCCTCTATAGCTGGCTCTCTCTCTCTCTCTGTGAAATAAATAAATAAAATCTTTAAAAAAACAAATGAGTTAGAATTATGTTTCTGTCATTTGCAAGCAAAGAGCCCTGGCAAATAAAGACTCTGTGTAGCTGGCACTGGCACCCCACATTTCTCTCCTAGGCCGCTGGACTACGTTTCTAACCAGTTCCATTGCTGTCTGCCTCAGCGAGCATTCTTTGGGTGTCTGTTAATGTGCCAGCCCTGCCCTTGGGGTAGACACACATGGATATAACAAGACCTCTTGCACCCTCTTTCCATTCCTATAGAATTTTGGGTTCTGAACCAACCAACTCACCTTTCTCCATGCCTTGTCCCCCTTTGTTGGTGCCCTCATTCTCACCCACTCATATGAATTTGACTTTTTATCTTTCTTGACATAGTTTGGTTGTGCCCAACTCTACCTAGTACCAAGTGCTAAACCCACTGCTCTACCTTGACTATTCGCCTAGGGGTACCCCAGTGTCTGCCTCCAGTCTCTGAATTGAACTGTCACTTGCTCTATACCTCAGTTTCACCATCTGTAAAATTGAGGCATTAATAATACCTATTTCATAGACAGTGGTGAGAATTAAAGACTTAAGGGGTGCTTTATAACAAGAAATCAATATACTGTAACCAAAGTTCTGATACTTCTAACCCTGATAAACAAGTTTAAATGTAGAGTCACATTTTTTCATCCTGAGCATTAAAGAAAACGATATGAGGAAAATGATTAGATTAGAAAGCCTGTAAATTTTTGATTTTTTGGGGTTCTATTATTGGACCGAAATCTCAGGAAAGAAATACATTCGCATGGATTTCCTTTTTCTTTTCCTTTTTTTTTTGTGTGTATTTTCTATTTGACTTTTCTTTAAAAGAACCCAGAGGAAAATATCCTTAGAAATAGACTTGTCTCTGATTTTAAGTAGAATTAAATGTGCAAAGAGAGACCAGAATGGTGTGTGTGTGTGTGTGTGTGTGTGTGTGTGTGTGCATGTGCGTGAGAGAAAGAATGCTACACTCTATTTTGTAACTGGAGTACATTGGACTTGTAAGATCTGACCATGTCCTTAAGCCTCTTTTCTTTTTAAGCTGATTGCATCCGATACATATTTAAGGTTTCTACCCTTCAAAACCTGTCCAGCCTGTTTCTCCTCCCTGTGAAGGATCCTGTATTTGACTAGTGCCCGATATTTCATAGTCTCAGGGGTAAGCAGTAATGGCGGGAATGAGATCTGCTTCTCCACTTACCTGATGGGAAAGGGTTCCTTCTTTCCTTGTTGAAATTTCCCTGTCACTGAACCCTTTACTTTGCTAGAAAAGATTCTCTTGGAGAATGCTAGATCACATGGCATTCTTTGTTGTATTTGTTCTCCCTTGGTTAATGGCAGAAACTGCCCAGGTCGACCAGTTTTAAAAGGGGGATGGCGATAATACTTCAGAGTTTTTGAGGACATGAGGATGGGTCGATGTGCGTACAACTCCCTAAATCAATGCCTGACGTGTAGCTTCTTTTCTAAGGAATATCAGGAAGGAGTAGATCTTCTTTATCCAAGGAATATCTGTGTGCCCATTTGAGGCCTCTCAATCCATACTGAACCTCAAAGTACCTCTACGATCCAGGCAGTTCATACTAATGAGGCAGTGGGGATCTTACCTAGCCTTCGTGTTCCCCGGTGTAGACATACACACACGGTATCATCAGTATTATCTGTACATCCAGCCGCCCCTGGCATGGCCTTCTGGATGTTTTACAAATACACAGGCTCTTTTCCTCTCCTGCATTCTGTATGTGAATGAATAGTACCATAATCCAGACATTCCAAGGTGGTGCTTCCTTCAAACAAAATAATCACTCTGGATCTTTCTCACCGCTTCCTTAGCCAGCGTTCTTTATCCCTTTCACTTGCTGTTTTTCGTATATGTTATTAATGATATATTGAGGTCAACTGTAGTACTATCCCCTGATGCCAGCAACCCCGCCTCCCTTCATGTCATAGTGTCTATAACATTGCACATTTGGGTGTTAAGGGTCTAGGAGGCTTAGAATTGATGAGGAAATTAACTTTGTACATCTTAAATTTGATGACTGGTTCAATTTAGTCCCATGTGTATTAATTAGGCCCTTACTATCTGTACGATGCTGTGTTAGACTCTGGGATACAAAGATAATAAATCATACATCCTCACGTGATGTAGTGAGCACTGGGTGTTATATGCAACTGTTGAATCCCTGAACTCTACCTCTGAAACTGATAATATACCAAATGTTAATTAATTAAATTTATATAAGATTAAATTTAAAAAATTTTCCTGGTGGGTAGGGACAGAGAAAGAGGGAGAGAAAAACTCAAGCAGACTCCATGCTGAGCATAAAGCCCTAAGCAGAGCTCGCGCTCACAACCCTGAGATCGCGACCTGAGCCGAACGAAATCAAGAGTTGGGCACTTAACCAACTGTGCCACCCAGGCACCCCAGGTTACCATATTTAATCATTTGTTGATGGAAAAAAATTTTTTAACTAAGGTAAAAGCTTTTCTGAAGTTTAATTAGACTATAATGATATTATCCCCTAATGTCTACCTCTGTGCTTCTAAAACTGGGGTAATGCACTGTCCTCATCAAGGTATTAGGAGGTACCCAAAGAGATTATGGGAAACCAAATATAAACATTGTGCATCTTCCTGTACCATCAGTTTTACTTAGTGTATTTTTAGAAGGAAAATCAAAGTTATATTATGGAGAAAAATACAAAATCCACAGGAATCTTTAAGATAAAATCAGTGAATTCAATTTCTCATCGCTAAAATTGTTTTGGGACCCACCCTTGGCCCCTGAAGGTACATATTCCCTTCCTTTTGCCATGGAGTTTACTTGAGTGGAATAGTTGAAAAGAGCCAGTCTGCATACATTTTCACTGTTGTGGAAGGAAATTAAATTAGTCTGGGTGCTCTCCTTTCCACACAACCATATTCCAGTGATTGTGGGCCTTGGAAAATTCTTCTCCAGCTTAAACATGATGATCCTACGTTTTTGGTAGTTGTGTTTTGTCACGTAAATATAATGTTTGCATTTTATTTAATTCTATACTGATTATCTTAAACCACTTTTTTCAATTCTTTATCATCTCTGAAACTCTACAGTGGCATGTATGGAAAATGACATTCAAAAGGAATGCCAGTAACTGTTGACATTCTCAGCACTCTTGCAGTTAATCAGTTAACAGACTTAAGTATTCTGTTGTAGAAATAGAAACCAAGAACAAATCCACAAGGCAAATGAGTTCAAGTCTTCTTATCCTGCTCCTAGCATAACTTGAAGTAATAGAAACAGAACGAGTTTCTGACCGTCCCAAGCACTCTTGAAAAGGGCTTTAGAGAATAAGCCACTTAGGAGGACAAATACGTCTTGTATAATCCCACCGCTACCGTAAAGACCTATTTGAATCAGGTCGAATTAAAATCAAGGTGGTTCCAAATATCACCTTCTTAGCACACAGTGTCCTCTGCTGTCGTAGAAATATCTCGCGCAAAAGTCATCTGATCACCTTCCTAGGTCCCAGCCATTTTTTCCCAGTCTTGTTTTTCATCCGAGAATTGCCCTAATCCAGCCTCATTTTCTCCCCCACTTTTTCCTTGGAAGACCTAAGGAGTAGTAGGTTCCAAACCTTTTTATTCTTGGCTCTCCGTTAATTCTAAGCTTTCTTTTAAATAGCACTCGATTTGTTTAAATGAGTGAGTCTCTCCTAGGATCATGGAGAGCTTTTGCGTGTCCATCTACTCAAAGGTCAGGTTTATTGAGCCCCTGCTCTGAACCAGGTGCTAAGCGATGGCAGCGCAATGGTGACAAGGCAGGTACATGTAGCGCGTGTGGTCCGAGGGTGAGATCGAGCTCCTGTGAGGGGGCCACTCTCCGGCTTTGAGGGATCAACATTCAAGCTAAGGCTGGAAAGATAAACAGGAGTTAACTGGATGAAATTCTGAGGTGGAGATGAGTGTTCAGAACTGAAGAACCTGGGGCCAAGGAGTCGGAACCCAAAAGAAGACCAGTGTTGCCTTCCGTAATGAGGCAACACATGGAAGAGAAACACACACAGGCAGAAAGACTGAAAGGTTACTCAGTGTCAGGACAGTCCTTGCAATCAGATCTCATCGTTTGAATTATTTACCAGCTTAACCATCGTTTTCCCTAAATAAGCGGAAACTTCAGCTCAAGTTGAATGACTATAGAGATGTTAGACTACAGGCTAACAGAGTGCTCTAGGTTTCTGTGTGAGCAACTCTCCTTGTTTTCAAGGACACTAGCGAACGAAATGGAAGTGCTAGGCTTCATATGGGGACACTCATTTCCAGGTTTCTCCGCAGATGAAAATCCTAAAGCTCTCCAGTGGAAGCTGGACCACACGCACACCACCATACTCCTGTAAGCTGGGGAAGCATGGTGAATAAAGTACCAAATATCAGTCCACTTGGCAACTGCATTTCGATCAATTTCATTTGCTGCTTAAACAACATACCCGAACTGGAGACTGCTGAAGTGGAAGACAATCCAACATCCTTGCATTTAGGATTCTTCCCTTAAGACTTGTTTGTTACAAATAGGTTGTTTTTTTTTCTCTTCCTTTTAATCCTATTTTACCTTGAATGACTTCTCTAGAAGTACTTGAATTCTGATTATATTGTATTGCTTTTCTTGGTATTTCTTTATTCTTTTTAAATAACTGTTTCATCCATACAGCATGATGTATCTGTTTGGATTACATGGACTATGTCTGGAGGGGCGTACAAAAAACTAGGCATAGTGGTAGCCTTTGTGGAGGGGAGACAGGCAAGGCTGCCACTTCCTTATATAGCATTTTCATGCGGTTTAGATGAAAAGGATTGTTTCCTCAGAGCCATGAGTTGTGGCTTATCCAGCAGAGCCCAGGCTGGATTATAACCTCTCCTCACTTCCTCCACCACATACCATTGTGCAGTAAACAACTTGAGCAATCTTACATGGCAGTCCTGGAAATGAGCTGGGGAACCAGGATGGGAGAAGTTCGTAACATTTCATTCACTGAAGAGTAACCTTTTGTATGAGTTCACGTGCATTTCAGAATTAGAAATCAAAATGTAATATGTGCTGATATAGCAAAGAAAGAAAAGAAAGCCCTCCAAAAAAAAAATAATAAAAATCATCCAAAATCACTATCATTAATTTGATGTATTTTCCTTTAGTTTTTTATCTGCCTGCATTCACTGAGTTTCACAGTGGAGTTCATGTGCAGTACTGATTTCCTGCTTTTATTTTTACTTTGTTTTGTATAATACATTTTTTTTCCTAATCAAGAAATTCAAGCACCTTTTCCTGAGAAATAAGTATTGCATGTCCATTGTAGAATATTCAGAAAATAGAGGTAAAGGGTTATGATGTGTTTTATTTTATTTATTTGTGTGTTTGCTTATTGATAACAGCTTTATTGAGATAGAGTTTACATATAAAGTTCACCTGTTTAAAGTGTATAATTCAATTGCTTTTAGTATATTTACAGAGTTGTGCGACCATCACTATAATCTAAGTGTAGGACATTTTCATTGTCTTAAAAAGAAATCCTGTACCATTAGCAGTCATTCCCCATTTCCCCTACCCTCCTTCCAGACCCCCCTCAGCCCTAGGCAACCACTATCTACTTTCAATCCCTATAGACTTGCCTAATGCGGACATTACACAGAAATGGCATCATAAAATACGTGATCTTTGCTGTCTTCTTTCACTTAGCATAGCTTTTTCAAGATTCATCTGTTTTGTAGCGTGGGTCAGTATTTCCTCTTTTGCTGTTACTTGTTTTTTATGATTGCTTGATTATTTATTCTTGATTTATTTAATTTAGTCAGAAATCACAAAATTCACCCTTTTGAAGTGCACAATTCAGTGGTTTTTAGTATATTCACAAGGTTGTGCAATAATCACTATAATCTAATTCCAAATTATTTTACTATAAAAAGAAACTCCAGGGGCGCCTGGGTGGCTCAGTCGTTGGGCGTCTGCCTTCGGCTCAGGGCGTGATCCCGGCGTTATGGGATCGAGCCCCACATCAGGCTCCTCCGCTATGAGCCTGCTTCTTCCTCTCTCACTCCCCCTGCTTGTGTTCCCTCCCTCTCTCGCTGGCTGTCTCTCTCTCTCTCAAATAAATAAATAAAATCTTTAAAAAAAAAAAAAAAAAAAAAGAAACTCCAGAGGCGCCTGGCTCAGTTGGTAAGTGTCTGACTCTTGATTTCAGCTCATGTCATGATCTCAGGGTCGTGAGATCAAGCCCCACATTGGGCTCCGTGCTGGGCATGGCACCTGCTTAACATTCTCTCTCTCCCTCTGCCCCACCCCCCTTCTCTCTCTAAATAAATAAAAACTTTTTTTAAATAAAATAAGTTACAAAAAAAAAAAAAAGAATCTCCATACACATTGGCAGTCTCTTCCCATTCCATCCCCCCTAAACCCTGG
The DNA here is from genome assembly GCF_017311325.1 of Ursus maritimus. Lineage (NCBI taxonomy): Eukaryota > Metazoa > Chordata > Mammalia > Carnivora > Ursidae > Ursus > Ursus maritimus. Next base: position 22,213,501 of record NW_024423786.1, read on the forward strand.
CAACCATTAACCTATTTTTTGTCTCTATGGATATATGGCTTTTTTGTCTCTTTTTTTTTTTTTTTTTACTTAGCATAATGTTTTCAAGATTCATCTATGTTGTAGCATGTGTCATTACTTCACCCCTTTTTGTGGCTGAATAATATTCCACTATATAGCTTACCACATGGTATGTGTCCACTATCAAGTGACATTTGAGCTGTTTCCACTTTTTGACTTTTTTTTAAAGGTTTTATTTATTTATTTGAGTGGGAGAGAAAGAGAGATCACGAACAGGGGGGAAGGGTAGACGGAGAAGCAGACTCCCCGCTGAGCTGGGAGCCTGACACCGGATTCAACGTGGGACTCAGTCCCAGGACCCCGGGATCATGACCTGAGCCGAAGGCAGATGCCTAAACGACTGAGCCACCCAGGCGCCCTCCACTTTTTGACTCTTATCAATAATGCTGCTATAAACATTTGTGTGCAACTTTTTAGGTGAACGTATTTTCAGTTCTCTTGGGAATATACTTCCTTCCTTTTTATTGCTAAATTGAATTACATTATGGGGATATACCGCTTTATTTGTAGACTATTCATCAGCTGATAGATGTGTGGGTTGCTTCCACCATTGGTTATTATGAACCATGTTGCTGTGAGCATTCGTGTACAAGTTGGGTTTTTTTAACACATGTTTTCACTTTTTTAGAGTATATACCTAGGAATGGAATTGGGCCGTATGGTAATTCTGTGTTTATCCTTTCGGTAGATTGCTAATCTTTTCCACAATGGCTACACTATTTTACATTCATACCAGAAATGTGTGAGGTTCCAGTTTCTCCACATCCTTGCTGACTCTTGTTATTATTCTTTTTTTGATTACAGCCATTCTAGTGGTTGTGAAGTTGTATTTCAATGTGTTTTGATTTGCATTCCGTAAGGATTCATGATGTTGAACATCTTTATATGTGCTTAGTAGGCATTCATAGATCTGCTTTAAAGAAATGTTTGTACAAACCCTTTGCCTACTTTTAAATTGGGTTATTTGTCTTTTTCTGATTGAGTTGTAGCTCTTTACATACTCTAGATAGAGGTTCCTTATCAGATAAAAGATTTGCAAATATTTTTTCCCAGTGAGTGGCTGGGTCCCCCCCCCACGTACTTTATTTATTGTATTCTTTGAAACACAAAAGTTTTTAATTTTGATAAAGGCCAATTTATTTATTTTTTTCTTTTGTTATTTATGCTTTTCGTGACATATCAAAGAAGCCACTGTCTAACCCAGTGTCACAAAGATATACAATTATGTTTTCTTCTAAGAGTTTTACAGATTTCACTCTTACTTTTAGTTCTTTGATCTATATTGAGTTAATTTTTGTATATAATGTGAGGTAGGGGTTCAAATTCATTCTTTTCATGTTAGTATCCAGCTATCTTACCACCATTTGCTGAAAAGACTACACTTTCCCACTGAGTGGTGTTGGCACTCAAAAATCATTTGACCATAAATGAGGATTGATTTCTGCACTCTTGATTCTTATTCCATTGATCTATGGATCTATCCTTATGCCAGTGCTAGTCTGTCTTGATTACTATGGCTTTGTGGTAAGTTTTGAAAAGTGATCTGTTGAAGGTAACAAAACATCCAACTAAAACTGCTTAAACTATGTAAGGCCCTTTATTGTGTAAGTCTCATTGCAAGTCATCTGAACATAGACTGTTCCCAGGTTGATTTGACATCTAAACAAAGTCATCAAAGACCCAGGCTTTTACCATCCTTTCTTCTCTTATCTTTGCTGTCAACACATGTCCTCTTGGTCACGGGAGAGCTGCTGTGGCTCAAAGCATTGCGTCTTCATCCAATAATGCCCCAAGCAGGAATCAAGGAATATGCTAACAAAATTCTTGTGTTCCATTTTTTCAGAGGGAAATCTTTTCCGGAACTCTTTAGTGGGGCACCTGGGTGGTTCAGTCAGTTAGGCATCTGCCTTTGGCTCAAGTCATGATCCCAGGGTCCTGGGATAGAGACCTGCATCAGGCTGTCTGCTCAGCAGGGAGCCTGCTTCTCTCTCTCCCTCTGCCCCTTCTCACACCACTCCCACCCCCACGTGCCCTCTCTCTCTCTTTCTCTCAAATAAATAAAAATCTTAAAAAAAAAAAAAAAACTCTTTAGAAATCTTCATTTTATGTCTTATTGACAGATGGGGTGTCATGCCTTCCCTTAGATCAATCATAGTTCATTTCAGGGGTATGGAAAATGAAGGCTCTGAAAAGGGGGGGTAAATGGTTCATGAATAGACACCCAACACCATCTGGCAAAATATATAAACATACAAAGAATAAACCAAAATTATCTGCAAGCCCACCAGGCTGAAATTATAATGGGATTTTTTTAGAGTGAGGACATCTACCTTAAATTTCTTTGGTGCCAGCTGCTTCCAGAGTAAAACTCCTGTTTTCTCTCTTTGTTATTGATTCAAGACCAGATCATGAAGTTCTTTTCCTCATTCTTCTCAAATACTGCCTAGAGCTCTCTGAACTCTTGATCTGAAGAATATACAGCTGTTTTCTCAACTCTGTGAAATATCCTTAAGGCCTTAGGCCTGTAGCATGCTGCTTTCAGCTGCTTTCTCTTGTTGACAATCCCTTTTGTAGTTGAGAATGATATGTCACTAATACAACTTTAAATTAATTTTAGGATAGCAAGATTAAATAAATACCTTTATTTCTTTTTTTCTTTTTCTTGGGGGGGTGGTTTACATGCCAAAGTTTGCTTTTATTTTGTTCTTGCTGTTCAGGGCCAAATAGTCCAAATTCCTAGCAATAATCCTACCAAATCATTCTGTAGTTTTTAGTAATAACAGGAAAATGATCTATTTTTTATAACTTCTTTGTTTAATGGCCAGAGTATACCTGGTCTTGAGAGTTCTTACTACTTTGCAAGCTATCGATCTTGGCTGATTTCTCTTTTTCGTTTTACTAGTTACCGGCACATACACAGTATGATTGATTTTTGGAGAGTCAAATTTTTTATATACATTTTATTTTTCTTCTTTCATTTATTGTATAGAAGTGAAGGTCCATTGGGTTTCAAGTAGCTACTCTTAACTCCCATAAAAAAAAAATTCTATTACTTTTCATTTTCTTTTTCTTCCCATCACTGTTTTAGTCTTACTTAAATTGGGCAAGTCCAAAGGATGGGCATTTTGTCACATTCACTTCCTGGAGGAGTAAATAAGTCCCAAAGCCATTCATACCCTATAAATTATAGTATGAGACCAAAGAAAATAACATCAATACAAAAGAAATTGTCCTTTTGTCTCTCAAATTAGAAAGATTAAGAAATTAGCAGCTATATCACTTAAGATGCTTTTAAATGCTTTCCCACTGATCTTCAGCAAATTACCCAGCTTCTCTTTGCCTCAGTTTTTTTATCCATGAAATGGGGCTAGGAAAGCCTTTCTGCATTTGACCGTGGGAGAATACTGTGGAAATCAACTGATGCTACATGTAGAGCTGACTTTATTTAGAAAAAAGGATGCTATAGGGGTAGTGGAGGCACATTTGGTTAAGCAGCCAACTCTTGGTTTCGGTTCAGGTCATGATCTCAGGGTCCTGAGATCAAACCCGGCACTGAGCTCCACACTCAGCATAGATTCTGCTTGAGGCTCTCTCCCCCTTTCCCTCTGACCCTCCCCTCCTCTCTCTCTTAAATAAATAAATAAATCGTTTTTTTAAAAAAAAGGGTGCTATATAGACCAATTTCTTACTATTTTAATTTTGTCCTTGCTGATGTGCATGTAAATTAAGTATAAATAAAAGGTGACAAATTATGGGGGTGGGAGGTAAGTCACAACATTGATACTATTTCTTCTTTCAAGAAGAAGGTCAGCTCTTTGCCACTGACCTGTGTGGGCTTCTTTGGAATCAGCATCCCCTTCAAGTGCTTTCTCATCTACATAGATGACTTCTAAAATTTGACTTGGCAGGAGCTTCCAATATCTGTTGAATGGATTAACTAGCAAAAATGGAGACGATAGGGATCTAGCATGTTGCTCCCTTTTTTAGACCCCATACAATAAAGATAACATCCCTCCTTTTTCCTTTGAGCAGGGAGAATTTGGTTTAATAAAATAACAGATGAGATTTTTGAGGAAGATGAGAAGATTTTGTTTTCTTTCTTCCTCCCCCCACCCCAAGAGTGGAATGAGTTTGCCAAAGGATAGAAGCTGGATAGATGTCTTAGTGCTGGATATTATTTAGTGTGTAGTGTTTTTAGATCTTTATGATGCCAAAAAGCCATTCAAAGTCAGGACAGCAGAACCGAAGCAGCCTACTAGTCAGCCCTGGACTGTGGGCAATCATGACTGGTTCCTTCCCCTTCAGGATTCTGCTACTTCTGACACTCCCCTCCATCTCTTCCTGCTGGAGTCCGAGACTGCAAGATGCTCCTTGCTCTCTCAGCCAAAGGGAAAGAGAAGTGAAAGCAGGCTTGGAGGGAAGAACAAGACCACCTAGCCTCTGGCTCAAGTGGGATTGAAGCAGAACTTCTGTCCCCGCCAAGCCCTCCTGCCTCCTCCTTCGGCTGGGATGTGGAAGGGGGAGGGGCAAACAGACTCCTGGATGCGAAGCCTGCCTCTGCACAGTTGCTTTGAAGGAGGCACCTTCACCCATCAAATCCTCACCCTGTTCTGCAGGTTAACGCCCTCGGGTCCCCGGGGGTGGGGGGGAATGAGAGACATGTGGACTCCTTTGGCTTAGTTATGTAGACATTCCCATAAGCCTGCCCTAAGTCTTTTCTTCTCACCCCTGGAACTCCACAGCTGCTGCCCAGATGGGCTTCCCTGCCCCCCTACTGTTCAGGCATCCCCCTACTGCCAATTTTTCGGAGTTCCACAAATCTGGGATCCAGCTTGCCATACAGCTTCGTGAATCTTCCTGCTCTTCTGCCTTGGAGCCTTATTTGCATGTCTCCTCCCCCTGTCACCTAGCTCTCTCCTACTCACCCCTCCGTCTCAGTCTCAGCCGCAGTCATGGGATGCATTCCCTGACCCCCTCATCCTACATTACATGTCTCCCCTATAACCCTTGTGGCAGTGCCTGCTTCCTCTTATTACTTGGTCAATCGTCTGCCTTCCCCACTCTACTCTAAGACCCGCTGAGACAGAGATCATCTCTGTTTTGCTACAGTGCATTCTAAGTACTTAGTCTCCTGCCTAACACATAATGCAAACTCAATGCAGAATTTTTTTAAGGAACAAGAGTATGTATTTTGGGGACGGATGAACTTCTTTCTGTATTCACTGTTGAGACAAATAGTCATTCATTTGTCAGTTCAATAAACATTTACTGATTGCCTGCTATGTGCCAGCGACTGGGGAAATAAATATGAATGAGACATTTTCCCTACTTCTACCAGTGGTTTCTTTTTTTTTTTTTTTTTTAAGATTTTATTTATTTATTTTAACAGAGATAGAGACAGCCAGCGAGAGAGGGAATACAAGCAGGGGGAGTGGGAGAGGAAGAAGCAGGCTCACAGCAGAGGAGCCTGATGCGGGTGGGGCTCAATCCCAGAATGCCGGGATCACGCCCTGAGCTGAAGGCAGATGCTTAAGGACTGCGCCACCCAGGCGCCCCCTACCAGTGGTTTCTGAATGGTGGTAGCTACCACCATATCTGAGACATTCAAAATGCGTGGAGGTGCTTTTGTTGTTGATGTCATCATGACTGGGGGCACTCCTGGCAGAGCCTGGGGTCACAAAACATTTTCCAATGCAAGGGGTACTCCTCAACAGGGAGAGACCATCCAGCCACCCCACCCCCACCTCACCCACACGGCTTCCTGATAGAGCTTACAGTGTCATAGAGAAAAGGGGAAGAAGGGGAAATATCCTGCCACGTGAGAGATTTTGTAGCATTGCATGGCCCAAAGGAGACATCAGTATTTCACCTTGGGGTCATTGTGGTGGGAATTTTTATAATGTGCCAAAGAAAGGCTTTGCCCCAACTAAGGAGTCTCTAACGTAAATGACATGATAAAACCAAAAGTCAAAGTACCAAAATATAAATAGTTTATGATGAAAATTACTATTCTTCACTTTTAATGACAAATCACAAAAAGGTGGGTGAAGATAATAGAAAATGACATTCCAGTTCTTTCTCAAAGGACGTTAAGTTCATTAGAGCTCTTTTATAAGTGCCCCAAAAACCATCAAGAATGATTGTTGCATTCTTCCCCAATCTGCCTTTGGGGAGAAAATTTCAAGAGGGAAGAATGTTTCGCCCCATGGAAGTCATGTGAGCAGAAGAGCAGAGTGGAACATTTAACTAGACCAGGGTTCATCGACCCCTGCATGACTGACATTCTAGGCAGAAGAGTTCTTTTTTGTGGAGGCTGTCCCGGGGATTATAGGATGTTGAACGGCATCCCTGGCCTCTACCCACTAGACGCCAGTAGCACCACCCCCAGTTGTGACAACAAAAATGTCTCCAGATATTGACAAATGTCCCAGAGGGAGGGATGCAAAATTGCCCCTGATTGAGAGCCAACTAGATTTTGTTTTTATCCCCCTCAAGCCCAAGTCGGACATTCAAGGTCTCTCAGAGTTTACCAACACTGGCTTTTCAAGTGTGTAGAGGAGTACAGTTTAAAAATGCCCACTGGCACGGGGGCACCTGCGTGGCTCAGTGGGTTAAGCGTCCAACTCGATTTCAGCTCAGGTCATGATCTCAGGGTTGTAGGATCGAGCCCCGCGTTGGGCTCCGCGCTGGTCAAGCCCAAGTCGGACATTCAAGGTCTCTCAGAGTTTACCAACACTGGCTTTTCAAGTGTGTAGAGGAGTACAGTTTAAAAATGCCCACTGGCACGGGGGCACCTGCGTGGCTCAGTGGGTTAAGCGTCCAACTCGATTTCAGCTCAGGTCATGATCTCAGGGTTGTAGGATCGAGCCCCGCGTTGGGCTCCGCGCTGGGCAAGGAGCCTGCTTAAGATTCTCTCTCCCTCTCCCTCTGCCCCTCCACCCACCTCCCCACTTGCTCTCTCTCTGTCTAAAAAAAAAAAAAAAAAAAAAAAAAAAATCCACTGGCAGTGAACTCTGTCTTTTTGATGGGCAGAGGGGACCATTGGAAGCTACAATGTTACCAACTGGCTATCCCTTTCTAGAAACAGAGGTTGGCATTTCATGCTGTCTTCCCAGCATTGTGCTCTTCTTCCTGCTGATTGCTCAAAGGAGAACCTACAGGAGCCTCAGGGATAACGACAATTTCTCTTTTACCTCCGTAGCAGAACTCCCAGGTGTATGAGTAATGCTGTCACCTGAAGCATCTTCTTAAGTCTCCAGAGAGAGCTGCAGGAAATTACAGCGTATTGCAGGGAACTCTGATGCTAAAGAGGAAAGAATGAGAGAGAGAGAGAGAGAGAGAGAGAGAGAGAGAGAGAGAGAGAGAAAGAAAGAAAGAAAGAAAGAAAGAAAGAAAGAAAGAAAGAAAGAA